>NW_027182858.1:530000-700000 GCF_041146395.1 Eulemur rufifrons | reverse complement strand
CATCACCTGGCAATCTACCATGGTTCTCTGGACCCCTCAATGCGTGGGACCCTTTAACTGGATACTTCCAAGAATTATGCTGCAGAGCTTTTGAAATAACCACTACGTGGAGAATTATTTGCCAGTTTTTGCGGCACCTTTCACCATAATTGTGACAAGGTTCGTCTCTGCCTCCTTAAACCAAGCTGGCTGCCATGGACAAAACCATGCTGAGGCCTACCTCACTTGGTATTGCCTATACTTGGTACTGGAGCCTGGCAAGAAGCCAGTCTTTTAAGTATCATTCCACCAACCTTTTTCCATTGTTTTAAAAGGCAGAGCACCTTTTGCCAGTTAGCATAAGAATGAGTTGCTGGAGGGCACGTTGTTGTGTGGGGTCAGGTGGTGTGTGAGGGGGCAGGCGCTCTGCCAGTCCAGTGTTTTTTTTTTTTTTTTTTTTTATCCTCAGAGAGGAGAAGTTGGCATGTGTGCAGCAGGTGAAAATTGCGGATCCTGTTTTAGTCTTAGACTGAAACAGGATCCACATTTTCTGCCCGTTCCATTAAGAATCATTTGACTCTTCTTCCGTGAATCCACCATGGTTCTCTATAACCCTCTATGCGTGGCCCCAGGTAACTAGCTGGTTCCAAGAAGTATGCCATAGAGCTTTTGAAATAACCACTACGTGGAGAATTATTTGCCAATTTTTGCAGCACCTTTCACCATAATTGTGACAAGGTACTTCTCTGCCTCCTTAATCCCAAGATGGCTGCCAGGGAAAAAACTATGCTGAGGCCTAGCTCACTTGGTGTTGCCGATACTTGGTACGGGAGCGTGGAATAAAACCAGTCTTTCAAGTATCATTCCACCATCCTTTTTCCATTATTTTAAAAGGCATAGCACCATTTGCCAGTTAGCATAAGAATGAGTCACTGGAGGGGACGTTTTTGTGTGGGGTCGTGTGGTGTGTGTGGGGGGGCAAGCCCTCTGTCAGTCCAGTGGTTTGTTTTTATTATGCCCAGAGAGGAGAAGTGGGCATGTGTGTGGCAGGTGAAAAGTGCGGATCCTGTTTCAGACTTAGACTGAAACAGGATCCGCACTTTTCAGCCCGTTCCTTTAAGACTCCTTTGATTCATTCTCAATGATGGTGGAATGGTGGTGACCTCCTGGATTCGTGCTCCTGGAGTGGAAGGCATGGGTCTCCCACTGCCACAACCCTAGAGGTTCACTTCCCCACAAGAACGGTGGTGTGAATCCATGGAGAATCAGCGTGGGACAGAGAGAGAGAGCAAGAAAAGACTGAGGTGATTAGGGAAATAAATCACCAAAATCTGGAGAGTGCGGGATGGCCAATAGAGAAGGGAGCACGGGAGAGCTGTACCCACCTCACCAGAGAGTGGGGTGGGTTCAGCCCCACAGGAAAGCATCTTGTTCCCCCTCTGACCTCCACACCCACTCAATTGAGGATCTGCCTGAAGTCGGTGCAGAATCGCCACGGGAGATGTGGGGCTCTGCAGAGAGGAGACATTGGCAGGAGGCATTTTGGACCCTGGAGTGCTGTGCGCAGCTGACGCACCTAGCAACTGTCTCCTATACGTGGGCGGTGGGGCTGCTTTGGTCCCGGCTCTAGCAGACGCCAAACTGCCTCGTATAGGTGGGCGGCTGGATTCTCCCGCTCCCCGGCTCCTCTGGCCTCTGCCGGTCCCTGAGCATTCAACCCCAGTGACAGTGATCTGCAGACGGGCGGCCGCCATTGTAGGGGTCCACAGCCTAAACGCTGAGGAGCGATTGGGTACCGGGCGGCTCCCTGGGCGGCTCCCTTCCCTAGTCCACGGACCCTGACTAGGAGCTCCACCTTTGTGTGAACACTGAGTGGTTCCCCAGTCACGAGAGAGTGGAGCGTGGACCTTGCAGACATTGGGGTGGGGCAGACCATCTCCCGCGGGAACTGCAGTGGCTGGGGCGCTGGGCGAATGAGGGCACCGCTCCACTCTCCCTATCCACTGTCTTTCTTGCAGAGAGAGACAGAAGCCACCTCGGGAGAGGAAGAGGGGCAGCCCCCCCAGCGGAGCTAGCAAAATCCTGAACAATATGTGAAGGGCTCCCCCTAGTGACAGAGGAGGCAGCTTACCTGGCACTCACAGTGTGCCCCTATCCAGACTAAAACTGAAAGAAGGGATCTTAAGGATTCATTCAGATGGGAAGGGCTCAGCGAAGGAACTCTAGGAGTATAAAGAATCAAGCTGAAACCATGCCCTCAAAGAGGATTACTAGTTCTCCACCAATTAACACAAAGCAGATTCCAAATAGCAACATGTCACAGGAAGAATTTCAAACATGGATCATAAATACGCTGAACATTATGCAAGAAAAAATGGATAATCAACACAAAGAAACCACAAAAAAGATCCAGGACTTGGAAGAAAAATTCACCAAAGAAATTGAAATACTGAAGAAAAATCAAACTGAACTCCTGGAAATGAAAAATTTATTCAAGGAGCTACAAAACACAGTGGAAAGTCTCAAGAGCAGGGTAGATCAAACAGAAGAAAGAATCTCAGAGATCGAAGATAACACTTTCCAATTAAATAAGGCAGTCACAGAGTTAAAACAAAGAAACATGAGAAATAATCATAGTCTACAAGAAATGTGGGATTATGTAAAGAAGCCTAACGTGAGAGTTATCGGCATTCCTGAGGGTGAAGAAGACAATAAGCAAGGGTTGAATAAAGTATCTGAAGATATAATTGAGGAAAATTTCCCAGGCCTTGCCAAATCTCTAGATACATAGGTTCAAGAAGCTCAAAGAACCTCTGAGAGATTCATACCAAATAGGAAGACACCACGTCATGTAGTTATCAGACTGACCAAAATATCCACTAACGAGGCCCTTCTTCAATCTGTAAGGAGAAAAAAACAAGTAACATACAAAGGAAAGCCCATCCGAATCACGCCAGATTTCTCAACTGAAACCTTACAAGCAAGAAGAGATTGGAGCCCCATTCTCACTCTTCTGAAACAGAATAATGCCCAGCCTAGAATCCTGTACCCAGATAAGCTCAGTTTTATATATGAAGGTGAAATTAAGACATTCTCAGATAAACAAAAACTCAGAGAATTCACCAAGACAAGAGCAGCTTTCCAAGAAGTATTCAAAACAGAGTTACACGTGGTCCAGCACAAGAAGGACCTTCGAATGTAACACTAATCAAGAGATAAATATGAAAACACAGTTATCATAATGGCTCAAGAGAGAAAACAGATCAATGAAATTCAACCCAACATGAGGAACAGCAATCTGTCTCGCTTATCAGTTCTCTCATTAAATGTGAATGGATTGAATTCCCCACTCAAGAGACATGGACTGGCCCGATGGATAAAAAAGATATAAGCCAAGTATCTGCTGTCTTCAGGAAACTCATCTAACCTGCAAGGATGCATTTAGACTGAAAATAAAAGGGTGGAAATCAATATTCCAAGCAAATGGAACCCAAAAGAAAGCTGGCGTGGCAGTTCTAATCTCCGATAACGTAGTTTTTAAATCAACAAAAGTAAAGAAAGACAAAGATGGTTACTATATACTGGTGAAGGGTACAATTCAACAAGAAGACATAACTATACTTAACATATATGCACCCGATCTAGGTGTACCCAGATTCATAAAGCAAACCCTACTTGATCTGAACCAAATGATAGATAACAACACTTTAGTAGCCAGAGATTTTAACACGCCACTGACAGTTCAAGACAGATCCTCCAAACAAAAAATAAACAAAGAAATATTGGACGTATATAGAATGCTAGAACAAATGGGCCTGACTGACATCTACAGGACATTCTACCCAAATACCACTGAATATAAGTTCTTCTCATCAGCTCATGGGACATTCTCCAAGATTGACCATATCTTAGGACATAAAGCATGTCTTAAAAAATTTAAAAATATAGAAATAATACCATGCAGCTTCTCGGATCACAGTGGAATAAAAGTAACAATGAACCCTAACAGAAATCCTCATTTCTACTCAAAGTCATGGAAGCTAAATAACCTTCTCCTGAACAATCATTTTATAAATGAAGAAATCAAGTCAGAAATCAAAAGATTCTCTGAATTAAACGACAAAGGAGATACAACTTATCAAAATCTGTGGGACACAGCTAAAGCAGTCCTGAGAGGAAAATTTATTTCCATAAATGCCTATACCAAAAAGACAGAAAACTTACAAATAGACAATCTAATGAATAGACTCAAAGAGCTGGAGAAGAAAGAAGAGACCAAACCCAAACCCAGCAGAAGGAAATTATTAAGATTAAATCAGAACTAAATGAAAAGGACCATAAGGGAGATTAAACCAAACCATAACGGAGATTAATAAAACCAAAAGTTGGTTCTTTGAAAAAATAAACAAAATTGACACACCTCTGGCTAAACTAACCAAGAGCAGAAAAGAAAAATCTCTTATAACCTCGATCAGGAACACGAAAGGAGTAATCACGACTGATGCCACAGAGATACATGATATCATCTATGAATTCTACAAAAATCTTTATGCACACAAATTAGAAAACCTGGAGGAAATGGACAAATTCTTATAAACACACAGCCTTCCCAGGCTCAACCAGGAAGAAATAGAATTCCTGAATAGACCGATATCTAGATCTGAAATTGAAACAGCAATAAAAAACCTTCCCAAAAAGAAAAGCCCTGGACCAGATGGGTTCACACCTGAATTCTACCATACCTACAAAGAAGAACTGGTGCCCATCGTACATAAACTATTCTCCAATATAGAGAAGGATGGGATTCTCCCCAACACTTTTTACCAAGCCAACATAATCCTGATACCAAATCCAGGAAAGGATGCAACTAAAACAGAGAACTATAGACCAATTTCTCTTATCAATATAGATGCAAAAATTCTCAATAAAATTCTAACAAATCGAATCCAAGTGCTTATCAAAAAAATAATCCATCACGACCAAGTGGGCTTCATCCCAGAGATGCAGGGATGGTTTGACATATGGGAATGTAATTCATCACATAAATAGAAGCAAAAATAAAGATCAGATGATCCTCTCAATAGATGCAGAGAAAGCATTTGACAAAATTCAACACCCTTTTATGATAAGAACACTTAACAAAATAGGCATAGATGGGGCCTATATAAAAATGATACAAGCCATATACGACAAACCCTCAGCCAACATCATACTGAATGGGGAAAAACTGAAAGCATTCCCACTTCAAACTGGAACCAGACAAGGCTTACCACTGTCCCCATTACTTTTCTACATAGTATTGGAAGTCCTTGCAAGAGCTATCAGGCAAGAGAGCAGAATCAAGGGAGTTGAAATAGGGACAGAAGAGATCAAACTCTCACTCTTTGCTGATGATATGATGTTATATCTATAAAACCCCAAGGTTTCAACCAAGAGACTCCTGGAATTGATCAATGAATTCAGTAAAGTCTCAGGATAGAAAATCAATACACACAAATCAGAGGAATTCATATATGCCAATAACAGTCAAATGGAAAACCAAATTAAGGACTCAATACCCTTCAAAATAGCAACAAAGAAAATAAAATACCTAGGAATTTATTTAACTAAGGAGGTAAAGGACCTCTATAGGGAGAACTATGAAACACTGAGGAAGGAAATTGCAGAACATGTAAATAGGTGGAAAACCATACCATGCTCATGGATCGGTAGAATCAACATTGTTAAAATGTCTATACTGCCCAAAGTTATCTACAGATTCAATGCAATCCTTATTAAATTACCAACATCTTTTTTCACAGACATAGAAAAAATAATTTTACGCTTTGTATGGAACCAGGGAAGACCCCGTTTAGCAAAAGCAATCTTAAACAACAAAAACAAAATGGGAAGTATTAATTTGCCAGACTTCAAACTATACTACAAGGCTGTGGTTCTTAAAACAGCCTGGTACTGGCACAAGTGCAGGGACACAGACCAGTGGAACAGAACAGAAAATCCCAATATAAAACCATCCTCATATAGCCATCTAATCTTTGACAAAGCAGACAAAAACATACTCTGGGGAAAAGATTCCTTATTTAATAAATGGTGCTGGGAAAACTGGATATCCACATGTAGAAGACTAAAACAGGACACACAAAAATCAAATCACAGTGGTTAACAGACTTAAACCTAAGGTCAGAAACTATTAGAATTCTAGAAGAAAATGTAGGAAAGACTCTTACAGACATTGGCCTAGGCAAAGAATTTATGAAGAAGACCCCTAAAGCAATCACAGCAACAACAAAAATAAATAAATGGGACCTGATCAAATTAAAAAGCTTCTGCACAGCCAAAGAAACAGTCACGAGAGTAAATGGACAACCTACAGAATGGGAAAAAATTTTCGCATACTACACATCAGATAAAGGACTGATAACAAGAATCTATTTAGAACTCAGAAAAATCAGTAAGAAAAAATCAAACAACCCTATCAAAAAGTGGGCAAAGGACATAAATAGAAATTTTTCAAAAGAAGATATAAAAATGGCTAACAAACATATGAAAAAGTGTTCAACATCTCTAATCATCAGGGAAATGCAAATCAAAACCACAATGAGATATCACTTAACTCCAGTAGGAATGGCCTTTATCAAAAAGTCCCAAAACTATACATGTTGGTGTGGGTGTGGCGAGATAGGTACATTCATAAACTGCTGGTGGGACTGTAAACTAGTGCAGCCCCTGTGGAAAGCAATGTGGAGATACCTTAAACAGATTCAAGTAGACCTACCATTCGATCCAGCAATTCCATTATTGGACATCTACCCAGAAGAACAAAAGTCATTCTATAAAAAAGACACCTGCACCTGAATGATTATAGCAGCACAATTCACAATCACAAAGATGTGGAAACAACCCAAATGCCCATCAATTCATGAATGGATTAGCAAAATGTGGTATATGTATACCATGGAATATTACTCAGCTATTAGAAATAATGGCGATATGGCATCTCTTTGGTTCTCCTGGAGAGAGCTGGATCCCATTCTATTAAGTGAAGTATCCCAAGAATGGAAAAATAAGCACCACATGTACTCACCAGCAAATTGGTTTCCCTGAGTGCACATTTGGGAACAACACCAATTGGGTATCGGACAGAGGTTGGGGCCGGGTGGAAGGGATGGGTGTATACCTACTTGATGAATGTGATGTGAACTGCCTGGGGAATGGACACCCTTCAAGTTCTAACTGGGGGGGATGGGGTGGGGGAGAGGAGGGGTGCACACCTACATGATGAATGTGATGTGCACTGACTAGGGAATGGACAAAATTGAAGCTCAGAATCGGGGGAAAGGGGAGGCATGGGGAATGTATATAGCCTGATCTTTTGTACCCCCATAATGAGCTAACAAACAAACAAACAAACAAAAAAGAATCGTTTGATTCATCAGCTGGGAATACACCATGGTTCTTTAAAGACCTCTATGCGTGGGCCCAGGTAACTGGCAAGTTCCAAGAAGTATGCCACAGAGCTTTTGAAATAACCACTACGTTGAGAATTATTTGCTAGTTTTTGCACCACCTTTCACCATAATTGTGATAAGGTTCGTCCGTGCCTCCTTCAACCCAAGATGGCTGGGGCGGACAAAAGTATGCTGAGGCCTAGTTCACTTGGTGTTGCCGATAGTTGGTACTGGAGCCTGGCAAGAAGCCATGTTATTAAGAGTCATTCCACCATCCTTTCTCCATCATTTTAAAAGGCAGAACACCTTTTTCCAGTTATCATAAGAATGAGTTGCTGGAGGGGACGTTTTTGAGTGGGGTCGGGTGGTGCGTTGAGGGGAAGGCTCTCTGTCTGTCTGGTGGTTTGTCTTTATTATGCCCAAGGAGGAGAGGTGGGCATGTGTGTGGCAGGTGAAAAGTACGGATCCTGTTTCAGTCTTAGACTGAAACAGGATCCGCACTTTTCAGCCAGTTCCTTTACGAATCCTTTGATTCATCAGCTGGGAATCCACCATGGCTGTCGAGACCCCTCTATGTGTGGGTCCAGGTAACTGGCTAGTTCCAAGATGTATGCCGCAGAGCTTTGGAAATAACCACTACATTGAGTATTATTTGCCAGTTTTTGCAGCAACTTTCACAAAGATTGTGAAAAGGTTAGGCAGTGCATCCTGAAACCCAAGCTGGCTTCCACAGAAAAAACTACGGTTAGGCCAATCTCCCTTGGAGTTGCCGATAATTGGTACTGGTCCGTGGCAAGAAGCCATTCCTTTAAGTATCATTCCACCTTCCTTTCACAACTATTTTAAAAGGCAGAGCACCTATTGCCATTTAGCTTAAGGATGAGTCGCTGGAGGAAACGTTTTTGTGTGGGGTGGGAGAGGCAGAGCCAGGCCCTCTGTCAGTCCAGTGGTTTGTTTTTATTATCCCCGGAGAGGAGAAGTGGACATGTGTGTGGCAAGTGAAAAGTGTGGATCCTGTTTCAGTCTTAGACTGATACAGGATCGGCACTTTTCATCCTGTTCCTTTATGAATCCTTTGCTTCATCAGCTGGGAATCCACCATAGTTCTCTACACCCCAGTATGTGTGGACCCACTTAACAGGCTAGTTCAAAGAAGTATGCCACAGAGCATTTGAAATAACCACTACCATGGAAATTATTTGCCAGCTTTTCCAGCACTTTTACCATAATTTTGATAAGGTTCATTTGTGCTTCCTTAAACCCTAGATGGCTTCCATGGACAAACCTATACTGAGGGTTCTCTCGCTTGGTGTTGCCAATACTTGGTACGGGAGTCTGACAAGAATCCAGTCTTTTAATTATCATTGCCCCATCCTTTCTCCCTTATATTAAAAGGTGAGCAACTTTCGGCAGTTAGCATAAGGATGAGTCAACGGAGGGGACGTTTTTGGGTGGGATCGGGGTGGTTTGGGGGACAGTCCCTCTGTCAGTCTGGTTGTTTGTGTTTATTATGCCCAGACAGGGAAGTGGATATATTTGTGGCAGGTGAAATGTGCGGATCCTGTTTCAGTTAGACTGAAACAGTATCCGCACTTTTCAGCCGGTTCCATTAAAAATCCTTTGATTCATCAGCTGGGAATCCACCATGGTTCCTTAGAACCCTCCATGCATGGGCCCATGAACTGGCCTGTACCAAGATGTATGCTGCACAGCTTTTGAGATAAACACTACGTGTAGAATTATTTGCCAGTTTCTGCAGCACATATCACCATAATTGTGATAAGGATCGTCTGTGCCTCCTTAAACACAAGATGGCTGCCAGGGAGAAAACTATGCTGAGGCCTAGGTCACTTGGATTTCACGACACTTGTTACTGGAGGCTGGAAGGAGGCCATTCTTTTAAGTATCAATCCACCATACTTTCCCCATTATTTTAAAATGCACGGAAACCTTTGCAAGTTAGCATAATAATTAGTAGCTGGAGGGGACATTTTTATTTGTGGGGTCGGTGTGGGTGGGGGGCGCAGGCCCTCTGTCAGTTCGCTGGATGGTTTTTATTTTCCCCAGACCGGAGAAGTGGGCATGTGTGTGGCAGGTAAAAAGTTCGGACCCCGTTTCTGTCTTAGACTGAAACAGAAACCGCACTTTTCACCCCGTTCCATTAAGAATCCCTTGCTTCATCAGCTGGGAATCCACCATGGGCCTCTAGACTGCTCTATGCGTGGGCCCAGTTAACTGGCTAGTTCAAAGAATTATGCCGCAGAGCTTTTCAAGTAACCACTACCATGAGAATTACTTGACCGCTTTTGCAGCACCTTTCACCATAATTGTGATAAGGTTCATCTGTGCCTCCTTAAACCCAAGATGGCTGCCAGGGACAAACGTGTGCTGAGGCCTAGGTGACTTGCTGTTGCCAATACTTGGTATGGGAGTCTGGCAATAAGCCAGTCTTTTAGGTATAATTCCACCATTCTATCTCCATTATTTTAAAAGGCAGAGGATGTATTGCCAGATAGCATAAGGATCAGTCGCTGGAGGGCACGATTTTGTGTGGGGTGGTGGGGGGCGGGGGCAGGCCATCTGTCAATCCGATGGGTTGTTTTTGTTATCCCTAGAGAGGAGAAGTGGGCATGTGTGTTGCAGGCAAAAAGTCCGAATCCTGTTTCAGTCAGGATCTGCACTTTTCAGCCTGTTCCTTTAAGAATCCTTAGATTCATCACCTTGGAATCCACCATGGTTCTCTAGACCCCTCTATGCGTGGGCCCAGGTAACAGGCTTCTTCCAAGAAGTATGCCACAGAGCTTTTGAATTAAACAGTACGTTGAGAATTATTTGCCGGGTTTTCAGCACGTTTCAACATAATTATGATAAAGTTTGTATATGCCTCCTTAAACCCAACATGGCTGCCACGGGCATAACTATGCTGAGGCGTAGCTGACTTGGTGTTGCCTATTTTTGTTAGTGGAGACTGACAGGAAACCATTCTTCTAAGTATCATCCCACCACCATTTTTCCATTGTTTTAAAATGCAGGGAAATTTTGCAAGTTAGCATTATAATTAGTAGCTGGAGGGTACGGGTTTTTTTTTGTGTGTGGTCGATGTGGATGGTGGGGGTCAGGCCTTCTGTCAGTTCGCTGGTTAGTTTTTATTATCCCAAGAGAGGAGAAGTGGGCATGTGTTTGGCAGGTGAAAAGGGCGGATTCTGTTTCAGAGAATTAACGATGATCACCATGGTTATCCCGTTCCTTTAATAATCCTTTACTTCATCAGCTGGAAATCCACCATGGTTCTATATACTCCTCTTTGCGTGGGAACAGGTAACTGCCTTGTTCGAAGAAGTATGCCGCAGAGCTTTTCAAATAATCACTACGTTGAAAATTATTTGCAGGTGTTCAGCGTTTTACCATAATTGTGAGAACCTTTGTTTGTGCCTCCTGAAACCCAAGAAGGCTGCGACGGACATAGCTATGCTGAGCAGTAGCTGACTTGGTGTTGCCTATTTTTGTTAGTGGAGACTGACAAGAAGCCATTCTTCTAAGTCTCATCCCACCACCATTTTTCCATTGTTTTAAAATGCAGGAAAATTTTGCAAGTTAGCATTATAATTAGTAGCTGGAGGGTACGGATTTTTTTTGTGTGTGTGGTCGATGTGGATGGGGTTGTCAGGCCCTCTGTCAGTTCGCTGGTTAGTTTTTATTATCCCCAGAGAGGAGAAGTGGGCATGTGTTTGGCAGGTGAAAAGGGCGGATTCTGTTTCAGAGAATTAACGATGATCCCCATGGTCATCCCGTTCCTTTAATAATCCTTTACTTCATCAGCTGGAAATCCACCATGGTACTATATACTCCTCTTTGCGTGGGAACAGGTAACTGGCTTGTTCCAAGAAGTATGCCGCAGAGCTTTTCAATTAACCACTACGTTGAAAATTATTGGCAGATGTTCAGCGTTTCACCATAATTGTGAGAACCTTTGTTTGTGCCTCCTGAAACCCAAGAAGGCTGCGACGGACATAACTATGCTGAGGAGTAGCTGACTTGGTGTTGCCTATTTTTGTTAGTGGAGACTGACAAGAAGCCATTCTTCTAAGTATCATCCCACCACCATTTTTCCATTGTTTTAAAATGCAGGGAAATTTTGCAAGTTAGCATTATAATTAGTAGCTGGAGGGTACGGTTTTTTTTTTTTTGTGTGTGGTCGATGTGGATGGTGGGGGTCAGGCCTTCTGTCAGTTTGCTGGTTAGCTTTTATTATCCCAAGAGAGGAGAAGTGGGCATATGTTTGGCAGGTGAAAAGGGCGGATTCTGTTTCAGAGAATTAACGATGATCCCCATGGTCATCCCGTACCTTTAATAATTCTTTACTTCATCAGCTGGAAATCCACCTTGGTTCTCTATACTCCTCTTTGCGTGGGAACAGGTAACTGGCTTGTTCCAAGAAGTATGCCGCAGAGCTTTTCAATTAACCAGTACGTTGAAAATTATTTGCAGGTGTTCAGCGTTTCACCATAATTGTGATAACGTTTGTTTGTGCCTCCTAAAACCCAAGATAGCTGTGATGGACATAACTATGCTGAGGCGTAGCTGACTTGGTTTTGCCTATTTTTGTTAGTGGAGACTGACAAGAATCCATTCTTCTAAGTATCATCCCACCACCATTATTCCATTGTTTTAAAATGCAGGGAAATTTTGCAAGTTAGCATTATAATTAGTAGCTGGAGGGTACGGTTTTTTTTTTGTGTGTGTGGTCGATGTGGATGGGGGGATTCAGGCTCTCTATCAGTTCGCTGGTTAGTTTTTATTATCCCCAGAGAGGAGAAGTGGGCATGTGTTTGGCAGGTGAAAAGGGCGGATTCTGTTTCAGAGAATTAACGATGATCCCCATGGTCATCCCGTTCCTTTAATAATCCTTTGCTTCATCAGCTGGAAATCCACCATGGTTCTATATACTCCTCTTTGCGTGGGAACAGGTAACTGGCTTGTTCCAAGAAGTATGCCGCAGAGCTTTTCAATTAACCACTACGTTGAAAATTATTTGCAGGTGTTCAGCGTTTTACCATAATTGTGAGAACCTTTGTTTGTGCCTCCTGAAACCCAAGAAGGCTGCGATGGACATAGCTATGCTGAGGAGTAGCTGACTTGGTGTTGCCTATTTTTGTTAGTGGAGACTGACAAGAAGCCATTCTTCTAATATCATCCCACCACCATTTTTCCATTGTTTTAAAATGCAGGGAAATTTTGCAAGTTAGCATTATAATTAGTAGCTGGAGGGTACGGTTTTTTTTTTTTTGTGTGTGGTCGATGTTGATCGGGGGGTCAGGCCCTCTGTCAGTTCGCTGGTTAGTTTTTGTTATCCCCAGAGAGGAGAAGTGGGCATGTGTTTGGCAGGTGAAAAGGGCGGATTCTGTTTCAGAGAATTAACGATGATCCCCATGGTCATCCCGTTCCTTTAATAATCCTTTGCTTCATCAGCTGGAAATCCACCATGGTTCTATATACTCCTCTTTGCGTGGGAACAGGTAACTGGCTTGTTCCAAGAAGTATACCGCAGAGCTTTTCAATTAACCACTACGTTGAAAATTATTTGCAGGTGTTCAGCGTTTTACCATAATTGTGAGAACCTTTGTTTGTGCCTCCTGAAACCCAAGAAGGCTGCGATGGACATAGCTATGCTGAGGAGTAGCTGACTTGGTGTTGCCTATTTTTGTTAGTGGAGACTGACAAGAAGCCATTCTTCTAATATCATCCCACCACCATTTTTCCATTGTTTTAAAATGCAGGGAAATTTTGCAAGTTAGCATTATAATTAGTAGCTGGAGGGTACGGTTTTTTTTTTTTTGTGTGTGGTCGATGTTGATCGGGGGGTCAGGCCCTCTGTCAGTTCGCTGGTTAGTTTTTGTTATCCCCAGAGAGGAGAAGTGGGCATGTGTTTGGCAGGTGAAAAGGGCGGATTCTGTTTCAGAGAATTAACGATGATCCCCATGGTCATCCCTTTCCTTTAATAATCCTTTACTTCATCAGCTGGAAATCCACCATGGTTCTCTATACTCCTCTTTGCGTGGGAACAGGTAACTGCCTTGTTCCAAGAAGTATGCCGCAGAGCTTTTCAATTAACCACTACGTTGAAAATTATTTGCAGGTGTTCAGCCTTTCACCATAATTGTGAGAACCTTTGTTTGTGCCTCCTGAAACCCAGGAAGGCTGCGACGGACATATCTATGCTAAGGAGTAGCTGACTTGGTGTTGCCTATTTTTCTTAGTGGAGACTGACAAGAAGCCATTCTTCTAGTATCATCCCACCACCATTTTTCCATTGTTTTAAAATGCAGAAGAAGGCTGCGACGGACATAACTATGCTGAGGAGTAGCTGACTTGGTGTTGCCTATTTTTGTTAGTGGAGACAGACAAGAAGCCATTCTTCTAAGTATCATCCCACCACCATTTTTCCATTGTTTTAAAATGCAGGGAAATTTTGCAAGTTAGCATTATAATTAGTAGCTGGAGGGTACGGTTTTTTTTTTTGTGTGTGTGGTCGATGTGGATGGGGGGGGGTCAGGCCCTCTGTCAGTTCGCTGGTTAGATTTTATTATCCCCAGAGAGGAGAAGTGGGCATGTGTTTGGCAGGTGAAAAGGGCGGATTCTGTTTCAGAGAATTAACGATGATCCCCATGGTCATCCCGTTCCTTTAATAATCCTTTAATTCATCAGCTGGAAATCCACCATGGTTCTATATACTCCTCTTAGCGTGGGAACAGATAACTGCCTTGTTCCAAGAAGTATGCCGCAGAGCTTTTGAATTAACCACTACGTTGAAAATTATTTGCAGGTGTTCAGCGTTTCACCATAATTGTGAGAACCTTTGTTTGTGCCTCCTGAAACCCAAGAAGGCTGCGATGGACATAACTATGCTGAGGAGTAGCTGACTTGGTGTTGCCTATTTTTGTTAGTGGAGACTGACAAGAAGCCATTCTTCTAAGTATCATCCCACCACCATTTTTCCATTGTTTTAAAATGCAGGGAAATTTTGCAAGTTAGCATTATAATTAGTAGCTGGAGGGTACGTTTTTTTTTTTTTGTGTGTGGTCGATGTGGATGGTGGGGGTCAGGCCCTCTGTCAGTTCGCTGGTTAGTTTTTATTATCCCCAGAGAGGAGAAGTGGGCATGTGTTTGGCAGGTGAAAACGGCGGATTCTGTTTCAGAGAATTAACGATGATCCCCATGGTGATCCCGTTCCTTTAATAATCCTTTACTTCATCAGCTGGAAATCCACCATGGTTCTCTATACTCCTCTTTGCGTGGGAACAGGTAACTGGCTTGTTCCAAGATGTATGCCGCAGAGCTTTTCAATTAACCAGTATGTTGAAAATTATTTGCAGGTGTTCAGCGTTTTACCATAATTGTGAGAACCTTTGTTTGTGCCTCCTGAAATCCTAGAAGGCTGCGACGGACATAACTATGCTGAGGAGTAGCTGACTTGGTGTTGTCTATTTTTGTTAGTGGAGACTGACAAGAAGCCATTCTTCTAAGTATCATCCCACCACCATTTTTCCATTGTTTTAAAATGCACGGAAATTTTGCAGGTTAGCATTATAATTAGTAGCTGGAGGGTACGGTTTTTTTTTTTTTGTGTGGTCGATGTGGATGGTGGGGGTCAGGCCCTCTGTCAGTTCGCTGGTTTGTTTTTATTATCCCCAGAAAAGAGTAGTGGGCATGTGTTTGGCAGGTGAAAAGTGCGGATTCTCTTTCAGAGAATTAAACAGGATCCGCATGGTCATCTGATTCCTTTAGGAATCCTTTGCTTCATCAGCTGGGATTCCACCATGGTTCTATATACTCCTCTATGCGTGGGCACAGGTACCTGGCTTGTTCCAAGAATTATGCTGGAGAGTTTTCAAATTAACCAGTACGTTGAAAATTATTTGCAGGTTTTCAGCGTTTCACCATAATTTTGATAACGTTTCTATGTCCCTCCTGAAACCCAAGAAGGCTGCGACAGACATAACTATGCTGAGGAGTAGCTGACTTGGTGTTGCCTATTTTTGTCAGTGGAGACTGACAAGAATCCATTCTTCTAAGTATCATCCCACCGTCATTTCTCCATTGTTTAAAAATGAAGGGAAATTTTGCAAATTGGCATTATAATTAGTAGCTGGAGGGTCCTTTTTTGTTTTGTGGGGTCGGTCAGGATGGGTGTTCAGGCCCTCTGTCAGATCGCTGGTTTGTTTTTATTATCCCCAGAGAAGAGTAGTGGGCATGATTTTGGCAGGTGAAAAGTGCGGATTCTGTTTCAGAGAATTAAACAGGATTCGCATGGTCATCTCATTCCTTTAAGAATCCTTTGCTTCATCAGCTGGGATTCCACCATGGTTCTATATACCCCTCTTTGCGTGGGAACAGGTAACTGGCTTGTTCCAAGAAGTATGTCGCAGAGCTTTTCAATTAACCACTACGTTGAAAATTATTTGCAGGTTTTCAGCGTTTCACCATAATTTTCATAAAGTTTGTATGTCCCTCCTGAAACCCAAGAAGGCTGCGACGGACATAACTATACTGAGGAGTAGCTGACTTGGTGTTGCCTATTTTTGTTCGTGGAGACTGACAAGAAGCCATTCTTCTAAGTATCATCCCACCACCATTTTTCCATTGTTTTAAAATGCAGGGAAATTTTGCAAGTTAGCATTATAATTAGTAGCTGGAGGGTACGGTTTTTTTTTTTTGTGTGTGGTCGATGTGGATGGGGGGGGTCAGGCCCTCTGTCAGTTCGCTGGTTAGTTTTTATTATCCCCAGAGAGGAGAAGTGGGCATGTGTTTGGCAGGTGAAAAGGGCGGATTCTGTTTCAGAGAATTGACGATGATCCCCATGGTCATCCCGTTCCTTTAATAATCCTTTACTTTATCAGCTGGAAATCCACCATGGTTCTATATACTCCTCTTTGCGTGGGAACAGGTAACTGGCTTGTTCCAAGAAGTATGCCGCAGAGCTTTTCAATTAACCACTACGTTGAAAATTATTTTCAGGTGTTCAGCGTTTCACCATAATTGTGATAAAGTGTGTTTGTGCCTCCTGAAACCCAAGAAGGCTGCGACGGACATACCTATGCTGAGGCGTAGCTGACTTGGTGTTGCCTATTTTTGTTAGAGGAGACTGACAAGAAGCCATTCTTCTAAGTATCATCCCACCACCATTTTTCCATTGTTTTAAAATGCAGGGAAATTTTGCAAGTTAGCATTATAATTAGTAGCTGGAGGGTACGGTTTTTTTTTTTTTGGTGTGGTCGATGTGGATGGTGGGGGTCAGGCCCTCTGTCAGTTCGCTGGTTAGTTTTTATTATCCCCAGAGAGGAGAAGTGGGCATGTGTTTGGCAGGTGAAAAGGGCAGATTCTGTTTCAGAGAATTAACGATGATCCCCATGGTCATCCCGTTCCTTTAACAATCCTTTACTTCATCAGCTGGAAATCCACCATGGTTCTATATACTGGTGTTTGCGTCGGAACAGGTAACTGGCTTGTTCCAAGAAGTATGCCGCAGAGCTTTTCAATTAACCACTACGTTGAAAATTATTTGCAGGTGTTAAGCGTTTCACCATAATTGTGATAACGTGTGTTTGTGCCTCCTGAAACCCAAGAAGGCTGCGACGGACATAACTATGCTGAGGAGTAGCTGACTTGCTGTTGCCTATTTTTGTTAGTGGAGACTGACAAGAAGCCATTCTTCTAAGTATCATCCCACCACCATTTTTCCATTGTTTTAAAATGCAGGGAAATTTTGCAAGTTAGCATTATAATTAGTAGCTGTAGGCTACGGTGTTTTTTTTTTTTTTTTTTTTTCCTGTGGGGTCGGTGTGGATGTGTTGGTCAGGCCCTCTGTCAGTTCCCCGGTTGGTTTTTATTATCCCCAGAGAGGAGTAGTGGGTATTAGTATGGCAGGTGAAAACTGCGGATCTGTTTCAGAGAATTAAACGGGATCCGTATGGTAATCCCGTTCCTTTAAGAATCCTTTGCTTCATGAGCTGGGAATCCACCATGGTTCTATATACTTGTCTATGCGTGGGCACAGGAAACTGGCTAGTTCCAAGAAGTATGCCTCAGAGCTTTTCAATGAACCAGTATGTTGACAATCCTTTGCAGGTTTTCAGCGTTTCACCATAATTGTGATAACGTGTGTATGTGCCTACTGAAACCAAATATGGCTGCTACGGACATAACTATGCTGAGGCGTAGCTGACTTGGTGTTGCCTATTTTTGTCAGTGGAGACTGACAAGAAGCCATTCTTCTAAGTATCATCCCACCATCATTTCTCCATTGTTGAAAAATGCAGGGAAATTTTGCAAATTGGCATTATAATTAGTAGCTGGAGGGTACTTTTTTGTTTTGTGGGGTCGGTCAGGATGGGTGTTCAGGCCCTCTGTCAGATCGCTGGTTTGTTTTTATTATCCCCAGAGAAGAGTAGTGGGCATGTGTTTGGCAGGTGAAAAGTGCGGATTCTGTTTCAGAGAATTAAACAGGATGCGCATGGTCATCTCATTCCTTTAAGAATCCTTTGCTTCATCAGCTGGGATTCCACCATGTTTCTATATACTCCTCTATGCGTGGGCACAGGTACCTGGCTTGTACCAAGAATTATGCTGGAGAGTTTTCAAATTAACCAGTACGTTGAAAATTATTTGCAGGTTTTCAGCGTTTCACCATAATTTTGATAACGTGTGTATGTCCCTCCTGAAACCCAATAAGGCTGCGACGGACATAACTATGCTGAGGAGTAGCTGACTTGGTGTTGCCTATTTTTGTTAGTGGAGACTGACAAGAAGCCATTCTTCTAAGTCTCATCCCACCACCATTTTTCCATTGTTTTAAAATGCAGGGAAATTTTGCAAGTTAGCATTATAATTAGTAGCTGGAGGGTACGGTTTTTTTTTTGTGAGGTCGATGTGGATGGTGGGGATCAGGCCCTCTGTCAGTTCGCTGGTTAGTTTTTATTATCCCCAGAGAGGAGAAGTGGGCATGTGTTTGGCAGGTGAAAAGGGCGGATTCGGTTTCAGAGAATTAACGATGATCCCCATGGTCATCCTGTTCCTTTAATAATCATTTACTTCATCAGCTGGAAATCCAGCATGGTTCTATATACTCCTCTTTGCGTGGGAACAGGTAACTGGCTTGTTCCAAGAAGTATGCCTCAGAGCTTTTCAATTAACCAGTAGGTTGAAAATTATTTGCAGGTGTTCAGCATTTCACCATAATTGTGATAACGTTTGTTTGTGCCTCCTGAAACCCAAGAAGGCTGCGACGGACATAACTATGCTGAGGCGTAGCTGACTTGGTTTTGCCTATTTTTGTTACTGGAGACTGACAAGAATCCATTCTTCTAAGTATCATCTCACCATCATTTTTCCATTGTTTAAAAATGCAGGAAAGTTTTGCAAGTTAGCATTATAATTAGTAGCTGGAGGCTACGGTGTTTTTTTTTTTTTTTTTTTTTTTTTCCTGTGGGGTCGGTGTGGATGTGTTGGTCAGGCCCTCTGTCAGTTCGCTGGTTTGTTTTTATTATCCCCAGAGAGGAGAAGTGGGTATTAGTATGGCAGGTGAAAACTGCGGATCTGTTTCACAGAATTAAACAGGATCCGGATGGTAATCCCGTTCCTTTAAGAATCCTTTGCTTCATGAGCTGGGAATCCACAATGGTTCTATATACTTCTCTATGCGTGGGAACAGGTAACTGGCTTGTTCCAAGAAGTATGCCTCAGAGCTTTTCAATTAACCAGTATGTTGAAAATCCTTTGCAGGTTTTCAGCGATTCAGAATAATTGTGATAACGTGTGTATGTGCCTACTGAAACCAAATATGGCTGCGATGGACATAGCTATGCTGAGGAGTAGCTGACTTGGTGTTGCCTATTTTTGTTAGTGGAGACTGACAAGAAGCCATTCTTCTAATATCATCCCACCACCATTTTTCCATTGTTTTAAAATGCAGGGAAATTTTGCAAGTTAGCATTATAATTAGTAGCTGGAGGGTACGGTTTTTTTTTTTTTGTGTGTGGTCGATGTTGATCGGGGGGTCAGGCCCTCTGTCAGTTCGCTGGTTAGTTTTTGTTATCCCCAGAGAGGAGAAGTGGGCATGTGTTTGGCAGGTGAAAAGGGCGGATTCTGTTTCAGAGAATTAACGATGATCCCCATGGTCATCCCTTTCCTTTAATAATCCTTTACTTCATCAGCTGGAAATCCACCATGGTTCTCTATACTCCTCTTTGCGTGGGAACAGGTAACTGCCTTGTTCCAAGAAGTATGCCGCAGAGCTTTTCAATTAACCACTACGTTGAAAATTATTTGCAGGTGTTCAGCCTTTCACCATAATTGTGAGAACCTTTGTTTGTGCCTCCTGAAACCCAGGAAGGCTGCGACGGACATATCTATGCTAAGGAGTAGCTGACTTGGTGTTGCCTATTTTTCTTAGTGGAGACTGACAAGAAGCCATTCTTCTAGTATCATCCCACCACCATTTTTCCATTGTTTTAAAATGCAGAAGAAGGCTGCGACGGACATAACTATGCTGAGGAGTAGCTGACTTGGTGTTGCCTATTTTTGTTAGTGGAGACAGACAAGAAGCCATTCTTCTAAGTATCATCCCACCACCATTTTTCCATTGTTTTAAAATGCAGGGAAATTTTGCAAGTTAGCATTATAATTAGTAGCTGGAGGGTACGGTTTTTTTTTTTGTGTGTGTGGTCGATGTGGATGGGGGGGGGTCAGGCCCTCTGTCAGTTCGCTGGTTAGATTTTATTATCCCCAGAGAGGAGAAGTGGGCATGTGTTTGGCAGGTGAAAAGGGCGGATTCTGTTTCAGAGAATTAACGATGATCCCCATGGTCATCCCGTTCCTTTAATAATCCTTTACTTCATCAGCTGGAAATCCACCATGGTTCTATATACTCCTGTTTACCTGGGAACAGGTAACTGGCTTGTTCCAAGAAGTATGCCGCAGAGCTTTTCAATTAACCAGTACGTTGAAAATTATTTGCAGGTGTTCAGCGTTTCACCATAATTGTGATAACGTGTGTTTGTGCCTCCTGAAACCCAAGAAGGCTGCGACGGACATAACTATGCTGAGGAGTAGCTGACTTGGTGTTGCCTATTTTTGTTAGTGGAGACTGACAAGAAGCCATTCTTCTAAGTATCATCCCACCACCATTTTTCCATTGTTTTAAAATGCAGGGAAATTTTGCAAGTTAGCATTATAATTAGTAGCTGGAGGGTACGGTTTTTTTTGTGTGTGTGGTCGATGTGGATGCGGGGGGGTCAGGCCCTCTGTCAGTTCGCTGGTTAGTTTTTATTATCCGCAGAGAGGAGAAGTGGGCATGTGTTTGGCAGGTGAAAAGGGCGGATTCTGTTTCAGAGAATTAACGATGATCCGCATGGTCATCCCGTTCCTTTAATAATCCTTTACTTCCTCAGCTGGAAATCCACCATGGTTCTCTATACTCCTCTTTGCGTGGGAACAGGTAACTGCCTTGTTCCAAGAAGTATGCCGCAGAGCTTTTAAATTAACCACTACGTTGAAAATTATTTGCAGGTGTTCAGCGTTTCACCATAATTGTGAGAACCTTTGTTTGTGCCTCCTGAAACCCAAGAAAGCTGCGACGGACATAACTATGCTGAGGAGTAGCTGACTTGGTGTTGCCTATTTTTGTTAGTGGAGACTGACAAGAAGCCATTCTTCTAAGTATCATCCCACCACCATTTTTCCATTGTTTTAAAATGCAGGGAAATTTTGCAAGTTAGCATTATAATTAGTAGCTGGAGGGTACGGTTTTTTTTTTTGTGTGGTCGATGTGGATGGTGGGGGTCAGGCCCTCTGTCAGTTCGCTGGTTAGTTTTTATTATCCCCAGAGAGGAGAAGTGGGAATGTGTTTGGCAGGTGTAAAGGGCGGATTCTGTTTCAGAGAATTAACTATGATCCCAATGGTCATCCCGTTCCTTTAATAATCCTTTACTTCATCAGCTGGAAATCCACCATGGTTCTCTATACTCCTCTTTGCGTGGGAACAGGTAACTGCCTTGTTCCAAGAAGTATGCCACAGAGCTTTTCAATTAACCAGTACGTTGAAAATTATTTGCAGGTGTTCAGCGTTTCACCATAATTGTGATAACGTTTGTTTGTGCCTCCTGAAACCCAAGAAGGCTGCGACGGACATAACTATGCTGAGGCGTAGCTGACTTGGTTTTGCCTATTTTTGTTAGTGGAGACTGACAAGAATCCATTCTTGTAAGTATCATCTAACCATCATTTTTCCATTGTTTAAAAATGCAGGAAAATTTTGCAAGTTAGCATTATAATTATTAGCAGGAGGCTACGGTGTTTTTTTTTTTTTTTTCCTGTGGGGTCGGTGTGGATGTGTTGGTCAGGCCCTCTGTCAGTTCCCCGGTTGGTTTTTGTTATCCCCAGAGAGGAGAAGTTGGTATTAGTATGGCAGGTGAAAACTGCGGATCTGTTTCAGAGAATTAAACAGGATCCGCATGGTAATCCCGTTCCTTTAAGAATCCTTTGCTTCATGAGCTGGGAATCCACCATGGTTCTATATACTCCTCTTTGCGTGGGAACAGGTAACTGGCTTGTTCCAAGAAGTATGCCTCAGAGATTTTCAATGAACCAGTATGTTGACAATCCTTTGCAGGTTTTCAGCGTTTCACCATAATTGTGATAACGTGTGTATGTGCCTACTGAAAGGAAATATGGCTGCTACGGACATAACTATGCTGAGGCGTAGCTGACTTGGTGTTGCCTATTTTTGTCAGTGGAGACTGACAAGAAGCCATTCTTCTAAGTATCATCCCACCATCATTTCTCCATTGTTTAAAAATGCAGGGAAATTTTGCAAATTGGCATTATAATTAGTAGCTGGAGGGTACTTTTTTGTTTTGTGGGGTCGGTCAGGATGGGTGTTCAGGCCCTCTGTCAGATCGCTGGTTTGTTTTTATTATCCCCAGAGAAGAGTAGTGGGCATGTGTTTGGCAGGTGAAAAGTGCGGATTCTCTTTCAGAGAATTAAACAGGATCCGCATGGTCATCTCATTCCTTTAAGAATCCTTTGCTTCATCAGCTGGGATTCCACCATGTTTCTATATACTCCTCTATGCGTGGGCACAGGTACCTGGCTTGTTCCAAGAATTATGCTGGAGAGTTTTCAAATTAACCAGTACGTTGAAAATTATTTGCAGGTTTTCAGCGTTTCACCATAATTTTGATAACGTTTGTATGTCCCACCTGAAACCCAAGAAGGCTGTGACGGACATAACTATGCTGAGGAGTAGCTGACGTGGTGTTGCCTATTTTTGTTAGTGGAGACAGACAAGAAGCCATTCTTCTAAGTATGATCCCACCACCATTTTTCCATTGTTTTAAAATGTAGGAAATTTTGCAAGTTAGCATTATAATTAGTAGCTGGAGGGTACGGTTTTTTTTTGTGTGTGTGGTCGATGTGGATGGGGGGGGTCAGGCCCTCTGTCAGTTCGCTGGTTAGTTTTTATTATCCCCAGAGAGGAGAAGTGGGCATGTGTTTGGCAGGTGAAAAGGGCGGATTCTGTTTCAGAGAATTAACGATGATCCCCATGGTCATCCCGTTCCTTTAATAATCCTTTACTTCATCAGCTGGAAATCCACCATGGTTCTCTATACTCTCCTTTGCGTGGGAACAGGTAACTGCCTTGTTCCAAGAAGTATGCCGCAGAGCTTTTCAATTAACCAATACGTTGAAAATTATTTGCAGGTGTTCAGCGTTTCACCATAATTGTGATAACGTGTGTTTGTGCCTCCTGAAACGCAAGAACGCTGCGATGGACATAGCTATGCTGAGGAGTAGCTGACTTGGTGTTGCCTATTTTTGTTAGTGGAGACTGACAAGAAGCCATTCTTCTAAGTATCATCCCAGCACCATTTTTCCATTGTTTTAAAATGCAGGGAAATTTTGCAAGTTAGCATTATAATTAGTAGCTGGAGGGTACGGTTTTTTTTTTTTTGTGTGTGGTCGATGTGGATGGTGGGGGTCAGACCCTCTGTCAGTTCGCTGGTTAGTTTTTATTATCCCCAGAGAGGAGAAGTGGGCATGTGTTTGGCAGGTGAAAAGGGCGGTTTCTGTTTCAGAGAATTAACGAAGATCCCCATGGTCATCCCGTTCCTTTAATAATCCTTTACTTCATCAGCTGTAAATCCATCATGGTTCTATATACTCCTCTTTGCGTGGGAACAGGTAACTGCCTTGTTCCAAGAAGTATGCCGCAGAGCTTTTCAATTAACCACTACGTTGAAAATTATTTGCAGATGTTCAGCGTTTCACCATAATTGTGAGAACCTTTGTTTGTGCCTCCTGAAACCCAAGAAGGCTGCGACGGACATAACTATGCTGAGGCGTAGCTGACTTGGTTTTGCCTATTTTTGTTAGTGGAGTCTGACAAGTATCCATTCTTCTAAGTATCATCTCACCATCATTATTCCATTGTTTAAAAATGCAGGAAAATTTTGCAAGTTAGCATTATAATTAGTAGCTGGAGGCTACGGTGTTTTTTTTTTTTTTTTTTCCCTGTGGGATCGGTGTGGATGTGTTGGTCAGGCCCTCTGTCAGTTCGCTGGTTTGTTTTTATTATCCCCAGAGAGGAGAAGTCGGTATTAGTATGGCAGGTGAAAACTGCGGATCTGTTTCAGAGAATTAAACAGGATCCGCATGGTAATCCCGTTTCTTTAAGAATCCTTTGCTTCATGAGCTGGGAATCCACCATGGTTCTATATACTCCTCTTTGCGTGGGAACAGGTAACTGGCTAGATCCAAGAAGTATGCCTCAGAGCTTTTCAATTAACCAGTATGTTGACAATCCTTTGCAGGTTTTCAGCGTTTCACCATAATTGTGATAACGTGTGTATGTGCCTTTTGAAACCAAATATGGCTGCTACGGACATAACTATGCTGAGGCGTAGCTGACTTGGTGTTGCCTATTTTTGTCAGTGGAGACTGACAAGAAGCCATTCTTCTAAGTATCATCCCACCATCATTTCTCCATTGTTTACAAATGCAGGGAAATTTTGCAAATTGGCATTATAATTAGTAGCTGGAGGGTACGGTTTTTTTTTTTGTGTGGTCGATGTGGATGGTGGGGGTCAGGCCCTCTGTCAGTTCGCTGGTTAGTTTTTATTATCCCCAGAGAGGAGAAGTGGGCATGTGTTTGGCAGGTGTAAAGGGCGGATTCTGTTTCAGAGAATTAACGATGATCCCCATGGTCATCCCGTTCCTTTAATAATCCTTTACTTCATCAGCTGGAAATCCACCATGGTTCTCTATACTCCTCTTTGCGTGGGAACAGGTAACTGCCTTGTTCCAAGAAGTATGCCACAGAGCTTTTCAATTAACCAGTACGTTGAAAATTATTTGCAGGTGTTCAGCGTTTCACCATAATTGTGATAACGTTTGTTTGTGCCTCCTGAAACCCAAGAAGGCTGCGACGGACATAACTATGCTGAGGCGTAGCTGACTTGGTTTTGCCTATTTTTGTTAGTGGAGACTGACAAGAATCCATTCTTGTAAGTATCATCTAACCATCATTTTTCCATTGTTTAAAAATGCAGGAAAATTTTGCAAGTTAGCATTATAATTATTAGCAGGAGGCTACGGTGTTTTTTTTTTTTTTTTCCTGTGGGGTCGGTGTGGATGTGTTGGTCAGGCCCTCTGTCAGTTCCCCGGTTGGTTTTTGTTATCCCCAGAGAGGAGAAGTTGGTATTAGTATGGCAGGTGAAAACTGCGGATCTGTTTCAGAGAATTAAACAGGATCCGCATGGTAATCCCGTTCCTTTAAGAATCCTTTGCTTCATGAGCTGGGAATCCACCATGGTTCTATATACTCCTCTTTGCGTGGGAACAGGTAACTGGCTTGTTCCAAGAAGTATGCCTCAGAGATTTTCAATGAACCAGTATGTTGACAATCCTTTGCAGGTTTTCAGCGTTTCACCATAATTGTGATAACGTGTGTATGTGCCTACTGAAAGGAAATATGGCTGCTACGGACATAACAATGCTGAGGCGTAGCTGACTTGGTGTTGCCTATTTTTGTCAGTGGAGACTGACAAGAAGCCATTCTTCTAAGTATCATCCCACCATCATTTCTCCATTGTTTAAAAATGCAGGGAAATTTTGCAAATTGGCATTATAATTAGTAGCTGGAGGGTACTTTTTTGTTTTGTGGGGTCGGTCAGGATGGGTGTTCAGGCCCTCTGTCAGATCGCTGGTTTGTTTTTATTATCCCCAGAGAAGAGTAGTGGGCATGTGTTTGGCAGGTGAAAAGTGCGGATTCTCTTTCAGAGAATTAAACAGGATCCGCATGGTCATCTCATTCCTTTAAGAATCCTTTGCTTCATCAGCTGGGATTCCACCATGTTTCTATATACTCCTCTATGCGTGGGCACAGGTACCTGGCTTGTTCCAAGAATTATGCTGGAGAGTTTTCAAATTAACCAGTACGTTGAAAATTATTTGCAGGTTTTCAGCGTTTCACCATAATTTTGATAACGTTTGTATGTCCCACCTGAAACCCAAGAAGGCTGTGACGGACATAACTATGCTGAGGAGTAGCTGACGTGGTGTTGCCTATTTTTGTTAGTGGAGACAGACAAGAAGCCATTCTTCTAAGTATGATCCCACCACCATTTTTCCATTGTTTTAAAATGTAGGAAATTTTGCAAGTTAGCATTATAATTAGTAGCTGGAGGGTACGGTTTTTTTTTGTGTGTGTGGTCGATGTGGATGGGGGGGGTCAGGCCCTCTGTCAGTTCGTTGGTTAGTTTTTATTATCCCCAGAGAGGAGAAGTGGGCATGTGTTTGGCAGGTGAAAAGGGCGGATTCTGTTTCAGAGAATTAACGATGATCCCCATGGTCATCCCGTTCCTTTAATAATCCTTTACTTCATCAGCTGGAAATCCACCATGGTTCTCTATACTCCCCTTTGCGTGGGAACAGGTAACTGCCTTGTTCCAAGAAGTATGCCGCAGAGCTTTTCAATTAACCAATACGTTGAAAATTATTTGCAGGTGTTCAGCGTTTCTCCATAATTGTGATAACGTGTGTTTGTGCCTCCTGAAACGCAAGAAGGCTGCGATGGACATAGCTATGCTGAGGAGTAGCTGACTTGGTGTTGCCTATTTTTGTTAGTGGAGACTGACAAGAAGCCATTCTTCTAAGTATCATCCCAGCACCATTTTTCCATTGTTTTAAAATGCAGGGAAATTTTGCAAGTTAGCATTATAATTAGTAGCTGGAGGGTACGGTTTTTTTTTTTTGTGTGTGGTCGATGTGGATGGTGGGGGTCAGACCCTCTGTCAGTTCGCTGGTTAGTTTTTATTATCCCCAGAGAGGAGAAGTGGGCATGTGTTTGGCAGGTGAAAAGGGCGGTTTCTGTTTCAGAGAATTAACGAAGATCCCCATGGTCATCCCGTTCCTTTAATAATCCTTTACTTCATCAGCTGTAAATCCACCATGGTTCTATATACTCCTCTTTGCGTGGGAACAGGTAACTGCCTTGTTCCAAGAAGTATGCCGCAGAGCTTTTCAATTAACCACTACGTTGAAAATTATTTGCAGATGTTCAGCGTTTCACCATAATTGTGAGAACCTTTGTTTGTGCCTCCTGAAACCCAAGAAGGCTGCGACGGACATAACTATGCTGAGGCGTAGCTGACTTGGTTTTGCCTATTTTTGTTAGTGGAGTCTGACAAGTATCCATTCTTCTAAGTATCATCTCACCATCATTATTCCATTGTTTAAAAATGCAGGAAAATTTTGCAAGTTAGCATTATAATTAGTAGCTGGAGGCTACGGTGTTTTTTTTTTTTTTTTTTTCCTGTGGGGTCGGTGTGGATGTGTTGGTCAGGCCCTCTGTCAGTTCGCTGGTTTGTTTTTATTATCCCCAGAGAGGAGAAGTGGGTATTAGTATGGCAGGTGAAAACTGCGGATCTGTTTCAGAGAATTAAACAGGATCCGCATGGTAATCCCGTTCCTTTAAGAATCCTTTGCTTCATGAGCTGGGAATCCACCATGGTTCTATATACTCCTCTTTGCGTGGGAACAGGTAACTGGCTAGATCCAAGAAGTATGCCTCAGAGCTTTTCAATTAACCAGTATGTTGACAATCCTTTGCAGGTTTTCAGCGTTTCACCATAATTGTGATAACGTGTGTATGTGCCTTTTGAAACCAAATATGGCTGCTACGGACATAACTATGCTGAGGCGTAGCTGACTTGGTGTTGCCTATTTTTGTCAGTGGAGACTGACAAGAAGCCATTCTTCTAAGTATCATCCCACCATCATTTCTCCATTGTTTACAAATGCAGGGAAATTTTGCAAATTGGCATTATAATTAGTAGCTGGAGGGTACGGTTTTTTTTTGTGTGTGTGGTCGATGTGGATGGGGGGGGGTCAGGCCCTCTGTCAATTCGCTGGTTAGTTTTTATTATCCCCAGAGAGGAGAAGTCGGCATGTGTTTGGCAGGTGAAAAGGGCGGATTTTGTTTCAGAGAATTAACGATGATCCCCATGGTCATCCCTTTCCTTTAATAATCCTTTACTTCATCAGCTGGAAATCCACCATGGTTCTCTATACTCCTCTTGGCGTGGGAACAGGTAACTGCCTTGTTCCAAGAAGTACGCCGCAGAGCTTTTCAATTAACCACTACGTTGAAAATTATTTGAAGGTGTTCAGCGTTTCACCATAATTGTGAGAACCTTTGTTTGTGCCTCCTGAAATCCAAGAAGGCTGCGACGGACATAACTATGCTGAGGAGTAGCTGACTTGGTGTTGCCTATTTTTGTTAGTGGAGACTGACAAGAAGCCATTCTTCTAAGTATCATCCCACCACCATTTTTCCATTGTTTTAAAATGCAGGGAAATTTTGCAAGTTAGCATTATAATTAGTAGCTGGAGGGTACGGTTTTTTTTTTGGTGTGTGTGTGGTCGATGTGGATGGGGGGGTCAGGCCCTCTGTCAGTTCGCTGGTTAGTTTTTATTATCCTCAGAGAGGAGAAGTGGGCATGTGTTTGGCAGGTGAAAAGGGCGGATTCTGTTTCAGAGAATTAACGATGATCCCCATGGTCATCCCGTTCCTTTAATAATCCTTTACTTCATCAGCTGGAAATCCACCATGGTTCTATATACTCCTCTTTGCGTGGGAACACGTAACTGGCTTGTTCCAAGAAGTATGCCGCAGAGCTTTTCAATTAACCACTACGTTGAAAATTATTTGCAGGTGTTCAGCGTTTTACCATAATGGTGAGAACCTTTTTTGTGCCTCCTGAAACCCTAGAAGGCTGCGACGGACATAACAATGCTGAGGAGTAGCTGACTTGGTGTTGCCTATTTTTGTTAGTGGAGACTGACAAGAAGCCATTCTTCTAAGTATCATCCCACCACCATTTTTCCATTGTTTTAAAATGCAGGGAAATTTTGCAAGTTAGCATTATAATTAGTAGCTGGAGGGTACGGTTTTTTTTTGTGTGTGGTCGATGTGGATGGTGGGGGTCAGGCCCTCTGTCAGTTCGCTGGTTAGTTTTTATTATCCCCAGAGAGGAGAAGTGGGCATGTGTTTGGCAGGTGAAAAGGGCGGATTCTGTTTCAGAGAATTAACGATGATCCCCATGGTCTTCCCGTTCCTTTAATAATCCTTTACTTCATCAGCTGGAAATCCACCATGGTTCTATATACTCCTCTTTGCGTGGGATCAGGTAACTGCCTTGTTCCAAGAAGTATACCGCAGAGCTTTTCAATTAACCACTACATTGAAAATTATTTGCAGGTGTTCAGCGTTTCACCATAATTGTGAGAACCTTTGTTTGTGCCTCCTGAAACCCAAGAAGGCTGCGACGGACATAACTATGCTGAGGAGTAGCTGACTTGGTTTTGCCTATTTTTGTTAGTGGAGACTGACAAGAAGACATTCTTCTAAGTATCATCCCACCACCATTTTTCCATTGTTTTAAAATGCAGGGAAATTTTGCAAGTTAGCATTATAATTAGTAGCTGGAGGGTACGGTTTTTTTTTTTTGTGTAGTCGATGTGGATGGTGGGGGTCAGGCCCTCTGTCAGTTCGCTGGTTAGTTTTTATTATCCCCAGAGAGGAGAAGTGGGCATGTGTTTGGCAGGTGAAAAGGGCGGATTCTGTTTCAGAGAATTAACGATGATCCCCATGGTCATCCCGTTCCTTTAATAATCCTTTACTTCATCAGCTGGAAATCCACCATGGTTCTATATACTCCTGTTTACCTGGGAACAGGTAACTGGCTTGTTCCAAGAAGTATGCCGCAGAGCTTTTCAATTAACCAGTACGTTGAAAATTATTTGCAGGTGTTCAGCTTTCACCATAATTGTGATAACGTGTGTTTGTGCCTCCTGAAACCCAAGAAGGCTGCGACGGACATAACTATGCTGAGGAGTAGCTGACTTGGTGTTGCCTATTTTTGTTAGTGGAGACTGACAAGAAGCCATTCTTCTAAGTATCATCCCACCACCATTTTTCCATTGTTTTAAAATGCAGGGAAATTTTGCAAGTTAGCATTATAATTAGTAGCTGGAGGGTACGGTTTTTTTTGTGTGTGTGGTCGATGTGGATGGGGGGGGGTCAGGCCCTCTGTCAGTTCGCTGGTTAGTTTTTATTATCCGCAGAGAGGAGAAGTGAGCATGTGTTTGGCAGGTGAAAAGGGCGGATTCTGTTTCAGAGAATTAACGATGATCCCCATGGTCATCCCGTTCCTTTAATAATCCTTTACTTCATCAGCTGGAAATCCACCATGGTTCTCTATACTCCTCTTTGCGTGGGAACAGGTAACTGCCTTGTTCCAAGAAGTATGCCGCAGAGCTTTTCAATTAACCACTACGTTGAAAATTATTTGCAGGTGTTCAGCGTTTCACCATAATTGTGAGAACCTTTGTTTGTGCCTCCTGAAACCCAAGAAAGCTGCGACGGACATAACTATGCTGAGGAGTAGCTGACTTGGTGTTGCCTATTTTTGTTAGTGGAGACTGACAAGAAGCCATTCTTCTAAGTATCATCCCACCACCATTTTTCCATTGTTTTAAAATGCAGGGAAATTTTGCAAGTTAGCATTATAATTAGTAGCTGGAGGGTACGGTTTTTTTTTTTTGTGTGGTCGATGTGGATGGTGGGGGTCAGGCCCTCTGTCAGTTCGCTGGTTAGTTTTTATTATCCCCAGAGAGGAGAAGTGGGCATGTGTTTGGCAGGTGTAAAGGCCGGATTCTGTTTCAGAGAATTAACGATGATCCCCATGGTCATCCCGTTCCTTTAATAATCCTTTACTTCATCAGCTGGAAATCCACCATGGTTCTCTATACTCCTCTTTGCGTGGGAACAGGTAACTGCCTTGTTCCAAGAAGTATGCCACAGAGCTTTTCAATTAACCAGTACGTTGAAAATTATTTGCAGGTGTTCAGCGTTTCACCATAATTGTGATAACGTTTGTGTGTGCCTCCTGAAACCCAAGAAGGCTGCGACGGACATAACTATGCTGAGGCGTAGCTGACTTGGTTTTGCCTATTTTTGTTAGTGGAGACTCACAAGAATCCATTCTTGTAAGTATCATCTAACCATCATTTTTCCATTGTTTAAAAATGCAGGAAAATTTTGCAAGTTAGCATTATAATTATTAGCAGGAGGCTACGGTGTTTTTTTTTTTTTTTTTCCTGTGGGGTCGGTGTGGATGTGTTGGTCAGGCCCTCTGTCAGTTCCCCGGTTAGTTTTTGTTATCCCCAGAGAGGAGAAGTTGGTATTAGTATGGCAGGTGAAAACTGCGGATCTGTTTCAGAGAATTAAACAGGATCCGCATGGTAATCCCGTTCCTTTAAGAATCCTTTGCTTCATGAGCTGGGAATCCACCATGGTTCTATATACTCCTCTTTGCGTGGGAACAGGTAACTGGCTTGTTCCAAGAAGTATGCCTCAGAGCATTTCAATGAACCAGTATGTTGACAATCCTTTGCAGGTTTTCAGCGTTTCACCATAATTGTGATAACGTGTGTATGTGCCTACTGAAACCAAATATGGCTGCTACGGACATAACTATGCTGAGGCGTAGCTGACTTGGTGTTGCCTATTTTTGTCAGTGGAGACTGACAAGAAGCCATTCTTCTAAGTATCATCCCACCATCATTTCTCCATTGTTTAAAAATGCAGGGAAATTTTGCAAATTGGCATTATAATTAGTAGCTGGAGGGTACTTTTTTGTTTTGTGGGGTCGGTCAGGATGGGTGTTCAGGCCCTCTGTCAGATCGCTGGTTTGTTTTTATTATCCCCAGAGAAGAGTAGTGGGCATGTGTTTGGCAGGTGAAAAGTACGGATTCTCTTTCAGAGAATTAAACAGGATCCGCATGGTCATCTGATTCCTTTAAGAATCCTTTGCTTCATCAGCTGGGATTCCACCATGTTTCTATATACTCCTCTATGCGTGGGCACAGGTACCTGGCTTGTTCCAAGAATTATGCTGGAGAGTTTTCAAATTAACCAGTACGTTGAAAATTATTTGCAGGTTTTCAGCGTTTCACCATAATTTTGATAACGTTTGTATGTCCCACCTGAAACCCAAGAAGGCTGTGACGGACATAACTATGCTGAGGAGTAGCTGACTTGGTGTTGCCTATTTTTGTTAGTGGAGACAGACAAGAAGCCATTCTTCTAAGTATGATCCCACCACCATTTTTCCATTGTTTTAAAATGTAGGAAATTTTGCAAGTTAGCATTATAATTAGTAGCTGGAGGGTACGGTTTTTTTTTGTGTGTGTGGTCGATGTAGATGGGGGGGGGTCAGGCCCTCTGTCAGTTCGCTGGTTAGTTTTTATTATCCCCAGAGAGGAGAAGTGGGCATGTGTTTGGCAGGTGAAAAGGGCGGATTCTGTTTCAGAGAATTAACGATGATCCCCATGGTCATCCCGTTCCTTTAATAATCCTTTACTTCATCAGCTGGAAATCCACCATGGTTCTCTATACTCCTCTTTGCGTGGGAACAGGTAACTGCCTTGTTCCAAGAAGTATGCCGCAGAGCTTTTCAATTAACCAATACGTTGAAAATTATTTGCAGGTGTTCAGCGTTTCACCATAATTGTGATAACGTGTGTTTGTGCCTCCTGAAACCCAAGAAGGCTGCGACGGACATAGCTATGCTGAGGAGTAGCTGACTTGGTGTTGCCTATTTTTGTTAGTGGAGACTGACAAGAAGCCATTCTTCTAAGTATCATCCCAGCACCATTTTTCCATTGTTTTAAAATGCAGGGAAATTTTGCAAGTTAGCATTATAATTAGTAGCTGGAGGGTACGGTTTTTTTTTTTGTGTGTGGTCGATGTGGATGGTGGGGGTCAGACCCTCTGTCAGTTCGCTGGTTAGTTTTTATTATCCCCAGAGAGGAGAAGTGGGCATGTGTTTGGCAGGTGAAAAGGGCGGTTTCTGTTTCAGAGAATTAACGAAGATCCCCATGGTCATCCCGTTCCTTTAATAATCCTTTACTTCATCAGCTGTAAATCCACCATGGTTCTATATACTCCTCTTTGCGTGGGAACAGGTAACTGCCTTGTTCCAAGAAGTATGCCGCAGAGCTTTTCAATTAACCACTACGTTGAAAATTATTTGCAGATGTTCAGCGTTTCACCATAATTGTGAGAACCTTTGTTTGTGCCTCCTGAAACCCAAGAAGGCTGCGACGGACATAACTATGCTGAGGCGTAGCTGACTTGGTTTTGCCTATTTTTGTTAGTGGAGTCTGACAAGTATCCATTCTTCTAAGTATCATCTCACCATCATTATTCCATTGTTTAAAAATGCAGGAAAATTTTGCAAGTTAGCATTATAATTAGTAGCTGGAGGCTACGGTGTTTTTGTTTTTTTTTTTCCTGTGGGGTCGGTGTGGATGTGTTGGTCAGGCCCTCTGTCAGTTCGCTGGTTTGTTTTTATTATCCCCAGAGAGGAGAAGTGGGTATTAGTATGGCAGGTGAAAACTGCGGATCTGTTTCAGAGAATTAAACAGGATCCGCATGGTAATCCCGTTCCTTTAAGAATCCTTTGCTTCATGAGCTGGGAATCCACCATGGTTCTATATACTCCTCTTTGCGTGGGAATAGGTAACTGGCTAGATCCAAGAAGTATGCCTCAGAGCTTTTCAATTAACCAGTATGTTGACAATCCTTTGCAGGTTTTCAGCGTTTCACCATAATTGTGATAACGTGTGTATGTGCCTTTTGAAACCAAATATGGCTGCTACGGACATAACTATGCTGAGGCGTAGCTGACTTGGTGTTGCCTATTTTTGTCAGTGGAGACTGACAAGAAGCCATTCTTCTAAGTATCATCCCACCATCATTTCTCCATTGTTTACAAATGCAGGGAAATTTTGCAAATTGGCATTATAATTAGTAGCTGGAGGGTACGGTTTTTTTTTGTGTGTGTGGTCGATGTGGATGGGGGGGGGTCAGGCCCTCTGTCAATTCGCTGGTTAGTTTTTATTATCCCCAGAGAGGAGAAGTCGGCATGTGTTTGGCAGGTGAAAAGGGCGGATTCTGTTTCAGAGAATTAACGATGATCCCCATGGTCATCCCTTTCCTTTAATAATCCTTTACTTCATCAGCTGGAAATCCACCATGGTTCTCTATACTCCTCTTCGCGTGGGAACAGGTAACTGCCTTGTTCCAAGAAGTACGCCGCAGAGCTTTTCAATTAACCACTACGTTGAAAATTATTTGAAGGTGTTCAGCGTTTCACCATAATTGTGAGAACCTTTGTTTGTGCCTCCTGAAATCCAAGAAGGCTGCGACGGACATAACTATGCTGAGGAGTAGCTGACTTGGTGTTGCCTATTTTTGTTAGTGGAGACTGACAAGAAGCCATTCTTCTAAGTATCATCCCACCACCATTTTTCCATTGTTTTAAAATGCAGGGAAATTTTGCAAGTTAGCATTATAATTAGTAGCTGGAGGGTACGGTTTTATTTTTTGTGTGTGTGTGGTCGATGTGGATGGGGGGGTCAGGCCCTCTGTCAGTTCGCTGGTTAGTTTTTATTATCCTCAGAGAGGAGAAGTGGGCATGTGTTTGGCAGGTGAAAAGGGCGGATTCTGTTTCAGAGAATTAACGATGATCCCCATGGTCATCCCGTTCCTTTAATAATCCTTTACTTCATCAGCTGGAAATCCACCATGCTTCTATATACTCCTCTTTGCGTGGGAACACGTAACTGGCTTGTTCCAAGAAGTATGCCGCAGAGCTTTTCAATTAACCACTACGTTGAAAATTATTTGCAGGTGTTCAGCGTTTTACCATAATGGTGAGAACCTTTTTTGTGCCTCCTGAAACCCTAGAAGGCTGCGACGGACATAACAATGCTGAGGAGTAGCTGACTTGGTGTTGCCTATTTTTGTTAGTGGAGACTGACAAGAAGCCATTCTTCTAAGTATCATCCCACCACCATTTTTCCATTGTTTTAAAATGCAGGGAAATTTTGCAAGTTAGCATTATAATTAGTAGCTGGAGGGTACGGTTTTTTTTTGTGTGTGGTCGATGTGGATGGTGGGGGTCAGGCCCTCTGTCAGTTCGCTGGTTAGTTTTTATTATCCCCAGAGAGGAGAAGTGGGCATGTGTTTGGCAGGTGAAAAGGGCGGATTCTGTTTCAGAGAATTAACGATGATCCCCATGGTCTTCCCGTTCCTTTAATAATCCTTTACTTCATCAGCTGGAAATCCACCATGGTTCTATATACTCCTCTTTGCGTGGGATCAGGTAACTGCCTTGTTCCAAGAAGTATGCCGCAGAGCTTTTCAATTAACCACTACATTGAAAATTATTTGCAGGTGTTCAGCGTTTCAGCATAATTGTGAGAACCTTTGTTTGTGCCTCCTGAAACCCAAGAAGGCTGCGACGGACATAACTATGCTGAGGAGTAGCTGACTTGGTTTTGCCTATTTTTGTTAGTGGAGACCTACAAGAAGACATTCTTCTAAGTATCATCCCACCACCATTTTTCCATTGTTTTAAAATGCAGGTAAATTTTGCAAGTTAGCATTTTAATTAGTAGCTGGAGGCTACGGTGTTTTTTTTTTTTTTTTCCTGTGGGGTCGGTGTGGATGTGTTGGTCAGGCCCTCTGTCGGTTCGCTGGTTTGTTTTTATTATCCCCAGAGAGGAGAAGTGGGTATTAGTATGGCAGGTGAAAACTGCGGATCTGTTTCAGAGAATTAAACAGGATCCGCATGGTAATCCCGTTCCTTTAAGAATCCTTTGCTTCATGAGCTGGGAATCCACCATGGTTCTATATACTCCTCTTTGCGTGGGAACAGGTAACTGGCTTGTTCCAAGAAGTATGCCTCAGAGCTTTTCAATGAACCAGTATGTTGACAATCCTTTGCAGGTTTTCAGCGTTTCACCATAATTGTGATAACGTGTGTATGTGCCTACTGAAACCAAATATGGCTGCTACGGACATAACTATGCTGAGGCGTAGCTGACTTGGTGTTGCCTATTTTTGTCAGTGGAGACTGACAAGAAGCCATTCTTCTAAGTATCATCCCACCATCATTTCTCCATTGTTTAAAAACGCAGGGAAATTTTGCAAATTTGCATTATAATTAGTAGCTGGAGGGTACTTTTTTGTTTTGTGGGGTCGGTCAGGATGGGTGTTCAGGCCCTCTGTCAGATCGCTGGTTTGTTTTTATTATCCCCAGAGAAGAGTAGTGGGCATGTGTTTGGCAGGTGAAAAGTGCGGATTCTGTTTGAGAGAATTAAACAGGATCCGCATGGTCATCTGATTCCTTTAAGAATACTTTGCTTCATCAGCTGGGATTCCACCATGTCTCTATATACTCCTCTATGCGTGGGCACAGGTACCTGGCTTGTTCCAAGAATTATGCTGGAGAGTTTTCCAATTAACCAGTACGTTGAAAACTATTTGCAGGTTTTCAGCGTTTCACCATAATTTTCATAACGTGTGTTTGTGCCTCCTGAAACCCAAGAAGGCTGCGACGGACATAACTATGCTGAAGAGTAGCTGACTTGGTGTTGCCTATTTTTGTTAGTGGAGACTGACAAGAAGCCATTCTTCTAAGTATCATCCCACCACCATTTTTCCATTGTTTTAAAATGCAGGGAAATTTTGCAAGTTAGCATTATAATTAGTAGCTGGAGGGTACGTTTTTTTTTGTGTGTGTGGTCGATGTGGATGGTGGGGTTCAGGCCCTCTGTCAGTTCGCTGGTTAGTTTTTATTAACCCCAGAGAGGAGAAGTGGGCATGTGTTTGGCAGGTTAAAAGGGCGGATTCTGTTTCAGAGAATTAACGATGATCCCCATGGTCATCCCGTTCCTTTAATAATCCTTTACTTCATCAGCTGGAAATCCACCATGGTTCTATATACTCCTCTTTGCGTGGGAACAGGTAACTGCCTTGTTCCAAGAAGTATGTCACAGAGCTTTTCAATTAACCACTACGTTGAAAATTATTTGCAGGGGTTCAGCGTTTCACCATAATTGTGAGAACATTTGTTTGTGCCTCCTGAAACCCAAGAAGGCTGCGACGGACATAACTATGCTGAGGAGTAGCTGACTTGGTGTTGCCTATTTTTGTTAGTGGAGACTGACAAGAAGCCATTCTTCTAAGTATCATCCCACCACCATTTTTCCATTGTTTTAAAATGCACGGAAATTTTGCAAGTTAGCATTATAATTAGTAGCTGGAGGGTACGTTTTTTTTTGTGTGTGTGTGGTCGATGTGGATGGGGGGGTCAGGCCCTCTGTCAGTTCGCTGGTTAGTTTTTATTATCCCCAGAGAGGAGAAGTGGGCATGTGTTTGGCAGGTGAAAAGGGCGGATTCTGTTTCAGAGAATTAACGATGATCCCCATGGTCATCCCGTTCCTTTAATAATCCTTTACTTCATCAGCTGGAAATCCACCATGGTTCTATATATTTGTCTATGCGTGGGCACAGGAAACTGGCTAGTTCCAAGAAGTATGACTCAGAGCTTTTCAATTAACCAGTACGTTGAAAATTATTTGCAGGTGTTCAGCGTTTCACCATAATTGTGATAACGTGTGTTTGTGCCTCCTGAAACCCAAGAAGGCTGCGACGGACATAACTATGCTGAGGCGTAGCTGACTTGGTTTTGCCTATTTTTGTTAGTGGAGTCTGACAAGAATCCATTCTTGTAATTATCATCTCACCATCATTTTTCCATTGTTTAAAAAAGCAGGAAAATTTTGCAAGTTAGCATTATAATTAGTAGCTGGAGGCTACGGTGTTTCTTTTTTTTTTTTTCCTGTGGGGTCGGTGTGGATGTGTTGGTCAGGCCCTCTGTCAGTTCGCTGGTTTGTTTTTATTATCCCCAGAGAGGACAAGTGGGTATTAGTATGGCAGGTGAAAACTGCGGATCTGTTTCAGAGAATTAAACAGGATCCGCATGGTAATCCCGTTCCTTTAAGAATCCTTTGCTTCATGAGCTGGGAATCCACCATGGTTCTATATACTCCTCTTTGCGTGGGAACAGGTAGCTGGCTTGTTCCAAGAAGTATGCCTCAGAGCTTTTCAATGAACCAGTATGTTGACAATCCTTTGCAGGTTTTCAGCGTTTCACCATAATTGTGATAACGTGTGTATGTGCCTACTGAAACCAAATATGGCTGCTACGGACATAACTATGCTGAGGCGTAGCTGACTTGGTGTTGCCTATTTTTGTCAGTGGAGACTGACAAGAAGCCATTCTTCTAAGTATCATCCCACCACCATTTTTCCATTGTTTTAAAATGCAGGGAAATTTTGCAAGTTAGCATTATAATTAGTAGCTGGAGGGTACGGTTTTTTTTTTTCGTGTGTGGTTGATGTGGATGGTGGGGGTCAGGCCCTCTGTCAGTTCGCTGGTTAGTTTTTATTATACCCAGAGAGGAGAAGTGGGCATGTGTTTGGCAGGTGAAAAGGGCGGATTCTGTTTCAGAGAATTAACGATGATCCCCATGGTCAACCCGTTCCTTTAATAATCCTTTACTTCATCAGCTGGAAATCCACCATGGTTCTATATACCCCTCTTTGCGTGGGAACAGGTAACTGGCTTGTTCCAAGAAGTATGCCGCAGAGCTTTTCAATTAACGACTACGTTGAAAATTATTTGCAGGTGTTCAGCGTTTCACCATAATTGTGATAACGTTTGTTTGTGCCTCCTGAAACCCAAGAAGGCTGCGACGGACATAACTATGCTGAGGCGTAGCTGACTTGGGTTTGCCTATTTTTGTTAGTGGAGACTGACAAGAATCCATTCTTGTAAGTATCATCTCACCATCATTTTTCCATTGTTTAAAAAGGCTGGAAAATTTTGCAAGTTAGCATTATAATTAGTAGCTGGAGGCTACCGTGTTTTTTTTTTTTTTTTCCTGTGGGGTCGGTGTGGATGTGTTGGTCAGGCCCTCTGTCAGTTCCCCGGTTGGTTTTTATTATCCCCAGAGAGGAGAAGTGGGTATTAGTATGGCAGGTGAAAACTGCGGATCTGTTTCAGAGAATTAAACAGGATCCGCATGGTAATCCCGTTCCTTTAAGAATCCTTTGCTTCATGAGCTGGGAATCTACCATGGTTCTATATACTTGTCTATGCGTGGGCACAGGAAACTGGCTAGTTCCAAGAAGTATGCCTCAGAGCTTTTCAATTAACCAGTATGTTGACAATCCTTTGCAGGTTTTCAGCGTTTCACCATAATTGTGATAACGTGTGTATGTGCCTACTGAAACCAAATATGGCTGCTACGGACATAACTATGTTGAGGCGTAGCTGACTTGGTGTTGCCTATTTTTTTCAGTGGAGACTGCAAGAAGCCATTCTTCTAAGTATCATCCCACCATCATTTCTCCATTGTTTAAAAAATGCAGGGAAATTTTGCAAATTGGCATTATAATTAGTAGCTGGAGGGTACTTTTTTGTTTTGTGGGGTCGGTCAGGATGGGTGTTCAGGCCCTCTGTCAGATCGCTGGTTTGTTTTTATTATCCCCAGAGAAGAGTAGTGGGCATGTGTTTGGCAGGTGAAAAGTACGGATTCTGTTTCAGAGAATTAAACAGGATCCGCATGGTCATCTCATTCCTTTAAGAATCCTTTGCTTCATCAGCTGGGATTCCACCATGGTTCTATATACTCCTCTTTGCGTGGGAACAGGTAACTGGCTTGTTCCAAGAAGTATATCGCAGAGCTTTTCAATTAACTACTACGTTGAAAATTATTTGCAGGTCTTCAGCGTTTCACCATAATTTTGATAACGTTTGTATGTCCCTCCTGAAACCCAAGAAGGTTGCGACGGAGATAACTATGCTGAGGAGTAGCTGACTTGGTGTTGCCTATTTTTGTTAGTGGAGACAGACAAGAAGCCATTCTTCTAAGTATGATCCCACCACCATTTTTCCATTGTTTTAAAATGCAGGGAAATTTTGCAAGTTAGCATTATAATTAGTAGCTGGAGGGTACGGTTTTTTTTTTTTTGTGTAGTCGATGTGGATGGTGGGGGTCAGGCCCTCTGTCAGTTCGCTGGTTAGTTTTTATTATCCCCAGAGAGGAGAAGTGGGCATGTGTTTGGCAGGTGAAAAGGGCGGATTCTATTTCAGAGAATTAACGATGATCCCCATGGTCATCCCGTTCCTTTAATAATCCTTTACTTCATCAGCTGGAAATCCACCATGGTTCTATATACTCCTGTTTACCTGGGAACAGGTAACTGGCTTGTTCCAAGAAGTATGCCGCAGAGCTTTTCAATTAACCAGTACGTTGAAAATTATTTGCAGGTGTTCAGCGTTTCACCATAATTGTGATAACGTGTGTTTGTGCCTCCTGAAACCCAAGAAGGCTGCGACGGACATAACTATGCTGAGGAGTAGCTGACTTGGTGTTGCCTATTTTTGTTAGTGGAGACTGACAAGAAGCCATTCTTCTAAGTATCATCCCACCACCATTTTTCCATTGTTTTAAAAGGCAGGGAAATTTTGCAAGTTAGCATTATAATTAGTAGCTGGAGGGTACGGTTTTTTTTGTGTGTGTGGTCGATGTGGATGGGGGGGGGTCAGGCCCTCTGTCAGTTCGATGGTTAGTTTTTATTATCCGCAGAGAGGAGAAGTGGGCATGTGTTTGGCAGGTGAAAAGGGCGGATTCTGTTTCAGAGAATTAACGATGATCCCCATGGTCATCCCGTTCCTTTAATAATCCTTTACTTCATCAGCTGGAAATCCACCATGGTTCTCTATACTTCTCTTTGCGTGGGAACAGGTAACTGCCTTGTTCCAAGAAGTATGCCCCAGAGCTTTTCAATTAACCACTACGTTGAAAATTATTTGCAGGTGTTCAGCGTTTCACCATAATTGTGATAAGGTGTGTTTGTGCCTCCTGAAACCCAAGAAGGCTGCGACGGACATAACTATGCTGAGGCGTAGCTGACTTGGTTTTGCCTATTTTTGTTAGTGGAGACTGACAAGAATCCATTCTTGTAAGTATCATCTAACCATCATTTTTCCATTGTTTAAAAATGCAGGAAAATTTTGCAAGTTATCATTATAATTATTAGCAGGAGGCTACGGTGTTTTTTTTTTTTTTTTCCTGTGGGGTCGGTGTGGATGTGTTGGTCAGGCCCTCTGTCAGTTCCCCGGTTGGTTTTTGTTATCCCCAGAGAGGAGAAGTTGGTATTAGTATGGCAGGTGAAAACTGCGGATCTGTTTCAGAGAATTAAACAGGATCCGCATGGTAATCCCGTTCCTTTAAGAATCCTTTGCTTCATGAGCTGGGAATCCACCATGGTTCTATATACTCCTCTTTGCGTGGGAACAGGTAACTGGCTTGTTCCAAGAAGTATGCCTCAGAGCTTTTCAATTAACCAGTATGTTGAAAATCCTTTGCAGGTGTTCAGCGTTTGACCATAATTGTCATAACGTGTGTATGTGCCTACTGAAACCAAATATGGCTGCTACGGACATAACTATGCTGAGGCGTAGCTGACTTGGTGTTGTCTATTTTTGTCAGTGGAGACTGAGAAGAAGCCATTCTTCTAAGTATCATCCCACCATCATTTCTCCATTGTTTAAAAATGCAGGGAAATTTTGCAAATTGGCATTATAATTAGTAGCTGGAGGGTACTTTTTTGTTTTGGGGGGTCGGTCAGGATGGGTGTTCAGGCCCTCTGTCAGATCGCTGGTTAGTTTTTATTATCCCCAGATAAGAGTAGTGGGCATGTGTTTAGCAGGTGAAAAGTGCGGATTCTGTTTCAGAGAATTAAACAGGATCCGCATGGTCATCTCATTCCTTTAAGAATCCTTTGCTTCATCAGCTGGGATTCCACCATGTTTCTATATACTCCTTTATGTGTGGGCACAGGTACCTAGCTTGTTCCAAGAATTATGCTGGAGAGTTTTCAAATTAACCAGTACGTTGAAAATTATTTGCAGGTTTTCAGCGTTTCACCATAATTTTGATAACGTTTGTATGTCCCTCCTGAAACCCAAGAAGGCTGCGACGGACATAACTATGCTGAGGAGTAGCTGACGTGGTGTTGCCTATTTTTGTTAGTGGAGACAGACAAGAAGCCATTCTTCTAAGTATCATCCCACCACCATTTTTCCATTGTTTTAAAATGTAGGAAATTTTGCAAGTTAGCATTATAATTAGTAGCTGGAGGGTACGGTTTTTTCGTGTGTGTGTGGTCGATGTGGATGGGGGGGTCAGGCCCTCTGTCAGTTCGCTGGTTAGTTTTTATTATCCCCAGAGAGGAGAAGTGGGCATGTGTTTGGCAGGTGAAAAGGGCGGATTCTGTTTCAGAGAATTAAGGATGATCCCCATGGTCATCCCGTTCCTTTAATAATCCTTTACTTCATCAGCTGGAAATCCACCATGGTTCTATATACTCCTCTTTGCGTGGGAACAGGTAACTGCCTTGTTCCAAGAAGTATGCCGCAGAGCTTTTCAATTAACCACTACGTTGAAAATTATTTGCAGATGTTCAGCGTTTCACCATAATTGTGAGAACCTTTGTTTGTGCCTCCTGAAACCCAAGAAGGCTGCGACGGACATAACTATGCTGAGGAGTAGCTGACTTGGTTTTGCCTATTTTTGTTAGTGGAGTCTGACAAGTATCCATTCTTCTAAGTATCATCTCACCATCATTTTTCCATTGTTTAAAAATGCAGGAAAATTTTGCAAGTTTGCATTATAATTAGTAGCTGGAGGCTACGGTGTTTTTTTTTTTTTTTTTTTTTTTTTTCCTGTGGGGTCGGTGTGGATGTGTTGGTCAGGCCCTCTGTCAGTTCGCTGGTTTGTTTTTATTATCCCCAGAGAGGAGAAGTGGGTATTAGTATGGCAGGTGAAAACTGCGGATCTGTTTCAGAGAATTAAACAGGATCCGCATGGTAATCCTGTTCCTTTAAGAATCCTTTGCTTCATGAGCTGGGAATCCACCATGGTTCTATATACTCCTCTTTGCGTGGGAACAGGTAACTGGCTAGTTCCAAGAAGTATGCCTCAGAGATTTTCAATTAACCACTACGTTGAAAATTATTTGCAGGTGTTCAGCGTTTCACCATAATTGTGAGAACCTTTGTTTGTGCCTCCTGAAACCCAAGAAGGCTGCTACGGACATAACTATGCTGAGGAGTAGCTGACTTGGTGTTGCCTATTTTTGTTAGTGGAGACTGACAAGAAGCCATTCTTCTAAGTATCATCCCACCACCATTTTTCCATTGTTTTAAAATGCAGGGAAATTTTGCAAGTTAGCATTATAATTAGTAGCTGGAGGGTACGGTTTTTTTTTTTTGTGTGTGGTCGATGTGGATGGTGGGGGTCAGGCCCTCTGTCAGTTCGCTGGTTAGTTTTTATTATCCCCAGAGAGGAGAAGTGGGCATGTGTTTAGCAGGTGAAAAGGGGGGATTCAGTTTCAGAGAATTAACGATGATCCCCATGGTCATCCCGTTCCTTTAATAATCCTTTACTTCATCAGCTGGAAATCCACCATGGTTCTATATACTCCTCTTTGCATGGGAACAGGTAACTGGCTTGTTCCAAGAAGTATGCCGCAGAGCTTTTCAAATAACCATTACGTTGAAAATTATTTGCAGGTGTTCAGCGTTTCACCATAATTGTGATAACGTTTGTTTGTGCCTCCTGAAACCCAAGAAGGCTGCGACGGACATAACTATGCGGAGGCGTAGCTGACTTGGTTTTGCCTATTTTTGTTAGTGGAGTCTGACAAGAATCCATTCTTGTAAGTATCATCTCACCATCATTTTTCCATTGTTTAAAAATGCAGGAAAATTTTGCAAGTTAGCATTATAATTAGTAGCTGGAGGCTACGGTGTTTTTTTTTTTTTTCCTGTGTGGTCGGTGTGGATGTGTTGGTCAGTCCCTTTGTCAGTTCGCTGGTTTGTTTTTATTATCCCCAGAGAGGAGAAGTGGGTATTAGTATGGCAGGTGTAAACTGCAGATCTGTTTCAGAGAATTAAACAGGATCCGCATGGTAATCCCGTTCCTTTAAGAATCATTTGCTTCATGAGCTGGGAATCCACCATGGTTCTATATACTCCTCTTTGCGTGGGAACAGGTAACTGGCTTGTTCCAAGAAGTATGCCTCAGAGCTTTTCAATGAACCAGTATGTTGACAATCCTTTGCAGGTTTTCAGCGTTTCACCATAATTGTGATAACGTGTGTATGTGCCTACTGAAACCAAATATGGCTGCTACGAACATAACTATGCTGAGGCGTAGCTGACTTGGTGTTGCCTATTTTTGTCAGTGGAGACTGACAAGAAGCCATTCTTCTAAGTATCATCCCACCACCATTTTTCCATTGTTTTAAAATGCAGGGAAATTTTGCAAGTTAGCATTATAATTAGTAGCTGGAGGGTATGGTTTTTTTTTTGTGTGTAGTCGATCTGGATGGGGGGGGTCAGACCCTCTGTCAGTTCGCTGGTTAGTTTTTATTATCCCCAGAGAGGAGAAGTGGGCATGTGTTTGGCAGGTGAAAAGGGCGGATTCTGTTTCAGAGAATTAACGATGATCCCCATGGTCATCCCGTTCCTTTAATAATCCTTTACTTCATCAGCTGGAAATCCACCATGGATCTCTATACTCCTCTTTGCGTGGGAACAGGTAACTGCCTTGTTCCAAGAAGTATGCCGCAGAGCTTTTCAATTAACCACTACGTTGAAAATTATTTGCAGGTGTTCAGCGTTTCACCATAATTGTGAGAACCTTTGTTTGTGCCTCCTGAAACCCAAGAAGGCTGCGACGGACATAACTATGCTGAGGAGTAGCTGACTTGGTGTTGCCTATTTTTGTTAGTGGAGACTGACAAGAAGCCATTCTTCTAAGTATCATCCCACCACCATTTTTCCATTGTTTTAAAATGCAGGGAAATTTTGCAAGTTAGCATTATAATTAGTAGCTGGAGGGTGCGGTTTTTTTTTTTTTGTGTGTGGTCGATGTGGATGGGGGGTGGTCAGGCCCTCTGTCAGTTCGCTGGTTAGTTTTTATTATTCCCAGAGAGGAGAAGTGGGCATGTGTTTGGCAGGTGAAAAGGGCGGATTCTGTTTCAGAGAATTAACGATGATCCGCATGGTCATCCCGTTCCTTTAATAATCCTTTACTTCATCAGCTGGAAATCCACCATGGTTCTATATACTCCTGTTTGCGTGGGAACAGGTAACTGGCTTGTTCCAAGAAGTATGCCTCAGAGCTTTTCAATTAACCAGTACGTTGAAAATTATTTGCAGGTGTTCAGCGTTTCACCATAATTGTGATAACGTTTGTTTGTTCCTCCTGAAACCCAAGAAGGCTGCGACGGACATAACTATGCTGAGGCGTAGCTGACTTGGTTTTGCCTATTTTTGTTAGTGGAGACTGACAAGAATCCATTCTTGTAAGTATCATCTCACCATCATTTTTCCATTGTTTAAAAATGCAGGGAAATTTTGCAAGTTAGCATTATAATTAGTAGCTGGAGGCTACGGTGTTTTTTTTTTTTTTTTTTCCTGTGGGGTCGGTGTGGATGTGTTGGTCAGGCCCTCTGTCAGTTCCCCGGTTGGTTTTTATTATCCCCAGAGAGGAGAAGTGGGTATTAGTATGGCAGGTGAAAACTGCGGATCTGTTTCAGAGAATTAAACAGGATCCGCTGGTAATCCCGTTCCTTTAAGAATCCTTTGCTTCATGAACTGGGAATCCACCATGGTTCTATATACTTGTCTATGCGTGGGCACAGGAAACTGGCTAGTTCCAAGAAGTATTCCTCAGAGCTTTTCAATTAACCAGTATGTTGACAATCCTTTGCAGGTTTTCAGCGTTTCACCATAATTGTGATAACGTGTGTATATGCCTACTGAAACCAAATATGGCTGCTACGGACATAACTATGCTGAGGCGTAGCTGACTTGGTGTTTCCTATTTTTGTCAGTGGAGACTGACAAGAAGCCATTCTTCTAAGTATCATCCCACAAACATTTCTCCATTGTTTAAAAATGCAGGGAAATTTTGCAAATTGGCATTATAATTAGTAGCTGGAGGGTACTTTTTTGTTTTGTGGGGTCGGTCAGGATGGGTGTTCAGGCCCTCTGTCAAATCGCTGGTTTGTTTTTATTATCCCCAGAGAAGAGTAGTGGGCATGTGTTTGGCAGGTGAAAAGTGCGGATTCTGTTTCAGAGAATTAAACAGGATCCGCATGGTCATCTGATTCCTTTAAGAATGCTTTGCTTCATCAGCTAGGATTCCACCATGTTTCTATATACTCCTCTATGCGTGGGCACAGGTACCTGGCTTTTTCCAAGAATTATGCTGGAGAGTTTTCAAATTAACCAGTACGTTGAAAATTATTTGCAGGTTTTCAGCGTTTCACCATAATTTTGATAACGTTTGTATGTCCCTCCTGTAACCCAAGAAGGCAGCGACGGACATAACTATGCTGAGGAGTAGCTGACTTGGTGTTGCCTATTTTTGTTAGTGGAGACTGACAAGAAGCCATTCTTCTAAGTATCATCCCACCACCATTTTTCCATTGTTTTAAAATGCAGGGAAATTTTGCAAGTTAGCATTATAATTACTAGCTGGAGGGTACGGTTTTTTTTCTGTGTGTTGTCGATGTGGATGGGGGGGGTCAGGCCCTCTGTCAGTTCGCTGGTTAGTTTTTATTATCCCCAGAGAGGAGAAGTGGGCATGTGTTTGGCAGGTGAAAAGGGCGGATTCTGTTTCAGAGAATTAACGATGATCCCCATGGTCATCCCGTTCCTTTAATAATCCTTTACTTCATCAGCTGGAAATCCACCATGGTTCTATATACTCCTCTTTGCGTGGGAACAGGTAACTGGCTTGTTCCAAGAAGTATGCCGCAGAGCTTTTCAATTAACCAGTACGTTGAAAATTATTTGCAGGTGTTCAGCGTTTCACCGTAATTGTGATAACGTGTGATTGTGCCTCCTGAAACCCAAGAAGGCTGCGACGGACATAACTATGCTGAGGAGTAGCTGACTTGGTGTTGCCTATTTTTGTTAGTGGAGACTGACAAGAAGCCATTCTTGTAAGTATCATCCCACCACCATTTTTCCATTGTTTGAAAATGCAGGGAAATTTTGCAAGTTTGCATTATAATTAGTAGCTGGAGGGTACGGTTTTTTTTTTTTGTGTGGTCGATGTGGATGGTGGGGGTCAGGCCCTCTGTCAGTTCGCTGGTTAGTTTTTATTATCCCCAGAGAGGAGAAATGGGCATGTGTTTGGCAGGTGAAAAGGGCGGATTCTGTTTCAGAGAATTAACGATGATCCCCATGGTCATCGCGTTTCTTTAATAATCCTTTACTTCATCAGCTGGAAATCCACCATGGTTCTATATACTCCTCTTTGCGTGGGAACAGGTAACTGGCTTGTTCCAAGAAGTATGCCGCAGAGCTTTTCAATTAACCACTACGTTGAAAATTATTTGCAGGTGTTCAGCGTTTCACCATAATTGTGATAACGTTTGTTTGTGCCTCCTGAAACCCAAGAAGGCTGCGACGGACATAACTATGCTGAGGCGTATCTGACTTGGTTTTACCTATTTTTGTTAGTGGAGACTGACAAGAATCCAATCTTGTAAGTATCATCTCACCATCATTTTTCCATTGTTTAAAAATGCAGGAAAATTTTGCAAGTTAGCATTATAATTAGTAGCTGGAGGCTACGGTGTTTTTTTTTTTTTTTTTTTCCTGTGGGGTCGGTGTGGATGTGTTGGTCAGGCCCTCTGTCAGTTCCCCGGTTGGTTTTTATTATCCCCAGAGAGGACAAGTGGGTATTAGTATGGCAGGTGAAAACTGCGGATCTGTTTCAGAGAATTAAACAGGATCCGCATGGTAATCCCGTTCCTTTAAGAATCCTTTGCTTCATGAACTGGGAATCCACCCTGGTTCTATATACTTGTCTATGCGTGGGCACAGGCAACTGGCTAGTTCCAAGAAGTATGCCTCAGAGCTTTTCAATTAACCAGTATGTTGACAATCCTTTGCAGGTTTTCAGCGTTTCACCATAATTGTGATAACGTGTGTATGTGCCTACTGAAACCTAATATGGCTGCTACGGACATAACTATGCTGAGGCGTAGCTGACTTGGTGTTGCCTATTTTTGTCAGTGGAGACTGACAAGAAGCCATTCTTCTAAGTATCATCCCACCATCATTTCTCCATTGTTTAAAAATGCAGGGAAATTTTGCAAATTAGCATTATAATTAGTAGCTGGAGGGTACTTTTTTGTTTTGTGGGGTCGGTCAGGATGGGTGTTCAGGCCCTCTGTCAGATCGCTGGTTTGTTTTTATTATCCCCAGAGAAGGGTAGTGGGCATGTGTTTGGCAGGTGAAAAGTGCGGATTCTGTTTCAGAGAATTAAACAGGATCCGCATGGTCATCTCATTCCTTTAAGAATCCTTTGCTTCATCAGCTGGGATTCCACCATGTTTCTATATACTCCTCTATGTGTGGGCACAGGCACCTGGCTTGTTCCAAGAATTATGCTGGAGAGTTTTCAAATTAACCAGTACGTTGAAAATTATTTGCAGGTTTTCAGCGTTTCACCATAAATTTGATAACGTTTGTATGTCCCTCCTGAAACCCAAGAAGTCTGCGACAGACATAACTATTCTGAGGAGTAGCTGACTTGGTGTTGCCTACTTTTGTTAGTGGAGACAGACAAGAAGCCATTCTTCTAAGTATGATCCCACCACCATTTTTCCATTGTTTTAAAATGCAGGGAAATTTTGCAAGTTAGCATTATAATTAGTAGCTGGAGGGTACGTTTTTTTTTTGTGTGTGTGGTCGATGTGGATGGGGGGGGGTCAGGCCCTCTGTCAGTTCGCTGGTTAGTTTTTATTATCCCCAGAGAGGAGAAGTGGCCATGTGTTTGGCAGGTGAAAAGGGCGGATTCTGTTTCAGAGAATTAACGATGATCCCCATGGTCATCCTGTTCCTTTAATAATACTTTACTTCATCAGCTGGAAATCCACCATGGTTCTATATACTCCTCTTTGCGTGGGAACAGGTAACTGGCTTGTTCCAAGAAGTATGCCGCAGAGCTTTTCAATTAACCACTACGTTGAAAATTATTTGCAGGTGTTCAGCGTTTCACCATAATTGTGATAACGTGTGTTTGTGCCTCCTGAAACCCAAGAAGGCTGCGACGGACATAACTATGCTGAGGAGTAGCTGACTTGGTGTTGCCTATTTTTGTTAGTGTAGACTGACAAGAAGCCATTCTTCTAAGTATCATCCCACCACCATTTTTCCATTGTTTTAAAATGCAGGGAAATTTTGCAAGTTAGCATTATAATTAGTAGCTGGAGGGTACGGTTTTTTTTTTTGTGTGTGGTCGATGTGGATGGGGGGGTCAGGCCCTCTGTCAGTTCGCTGGTTAGTTTTTATTATCCCAAGAGAGGAGAAGTGGGCATGTGTTTGGCAGGTGAAAAGGGCGGATTCTGTTTCAGAGAATTAACGATGAACCCATGGTCATCCCGTTCCTTTAATAATCCTTTACTTCATCAGCTGGAAATCCACCATGGTTGTATATACTCCTGTCTGCGTGGTAACAGGTAACTGGCTTGTTCCAAGAAGTATGCCGCAGAGCTTTTAAATTAACCAGTAGGTTGAAAATTATTTGCAGGTGTTCAGCGTTTCACCATAATTGTGATAACGTTTTTTTGTGCCTCCTGAAACCCAAGAAGGCTGCGATGGACATAGCTATGCTGAGGAGTAGCTGACTTGGTGTTGCCTATTTTTGTTAGTGGAGACTGACAAGAAGCCATTCTTGTAAGTATCATCTCACCATCATTTTTCCATTGTTTAAAAATGCAGGAAAATTTTGCAAGTTAGCATTATAATTAGTAGCTGGACGCTACGGTGTTTTTTTTTTTTTTTCCTGTGGGGTCGGTGTGGATGTGTTGGTCAGGCCCTCTGTCAGTTCCCCGGTTGGTTTTTATTATCCCCAGAGAGGAGAAGTGGTTATTAGTATGGCAGGTGAAAACTGCGGATCTGTTTCAGAGAATTAAACAGGATCCGCATGGTAATCCCGTTCCTTTAAGAATCCTTTGCTTCATGAGCTGGAAATCTACCATGGTTCTATATACTTGTCTATGCGTGGGCACAGGAAACTGGCTAGTTCCAAGAAGTATGCCTCAGAGCTTTTCAATTAACCAGTATGTTGACAATCCTTTGCAGGTTTTCAGCGTTTCACCATAATTGTGATAACGTGTGTATGTGCCTACTGAAACCAAATATGGCTGCTACGGACATAACTATGCTGAGGCGTAGCTGACTTGGTGTTGCCTATTTTTGTCAGTGGAGACTGACAAGAAGCCATTCTTCTAAGTATCATCCCACCATCATTTCTCCATTGTTTAAAAAATGCAGGGAAATTTTGCAAATTGGCATTATAATTAGTAGCTGGAGGGTACTTTTTTGTTTTGTGGGGTCGGTCAGGATGGGTGTTCAGGCCCTCTGTCAGATCGCTTATTTGTTTTTATTATCCCCAGATAAGAGTAGTGGGCATGTGTTTGGGAGGTGAAAAGTACGGATTCTGTTTCAGAGAATTAAACAGGATCCGCATGGTCATCTCATTCCTTTAAGAATCCTTTGCTTCATCAGCTGGGATTCCACCATGGTTCTATATACTCCTCTTTGCGTGGGAACAGGTAACTGGCTTGTTCCAAGAAGTATATCGCAGAGCTTTTCAATTAACTACTACGTTGAAAATTATTTGCAGGTCTTCAGCGTTTCACCATAATTTTGATAACGTTTGTATGTCCCTCCTGAAACCCAAGAAGGTTGCGACGGAGATAACTATGCTGAGGAGTAGCTGACTTGGTGTTGCCTATTTTTGTTAGTGGAGACAGACAAGAAGCCATTCTTCTAAGTATGATCCCACCACCATTTTTCCATTGTTTTAAAATGCAGGGAAATTTTGCAAGTTAGCATTATAATTAGTAGCTGGAGGGTACGGTTTTTTTTTTTTGTGTAGTCGATGTGGATGGTGGGGGTCAGGCCCTCTGTCAGTTCGCTGGTTAGTTTTTATTATCCCCAGAGAGGAGAAGTGGGCATGTGTTTGGCAGGTGAAAAGGGCGGATTCTGTTTCAGAGAATTAACTGTGATCCCCATCGTCATCCCGCTCCTTTAATAATCGTTTACTTCATCAGCTGGAAATCCACCATGGTTCTCTATACTCCTCTTTGCGTGGGAACAGGTAACTGGCTTGTTCCAAGAAGTATGCCGCAGAGCTTTTCAATTAACCACTACGTTGAAAATTATTTGCAGGTGTTCAGCGTTTCACCATAATTGTGATAACGTTTGTTTGTGCCTCCTGAAACCCAAGAAGGCTGCGACGGACATAACTGTGCTGAGGCGTAGCTGACTTGGTGTTGCCTATTTTTGTCAGTGGAGACTGACAAGAAGCCATTCTTCTAAGTATCATCCCACCATCATTTCTCCATTGTTTAAAAATGCAGGGAAATTTTGCAAATTGGCATTATAATTAGTAGCTGGAGGGTACTTTTTTGTTTTGTGGGGTCGGTCAGGATGGGTGTTCGGGCCCTCTGTCAGATCACTGGTTTGTTTTTATTATTCCCAGAGAAGAGTAGTCGGCATGTGTTTGGCAGGTGAAAAGTGCGGATTCTGTTTCAGAGAATTAAACAGGATCCGCATGGTCATCTCATTCCTTTAAGAATCCTTTGCTTCATCAGCTGGGATTCCACCATGTTTCTATATACTCCTCTATGCGTGGGCACAGGTACCTGGCTTGTTCCAAGAATTATGCTGGAGAGTTTTCAAATTAACCAGTCCGTTGAAAATTATTTGCAGGTTTTCAGCGTTTCACCATAATTTTGATAACGTTTGTATGTCCCTCCTGAAACCCAAGAAGGCTGCGACGGACATAACTATGCTGAGGAGTAGCTGACTTGGTGTTGCCTATTTTTGTTAGTGGAGACAGACAAGAAGCCATTCTCTAAGTATGATCCCACCACCATTTTTCCATTGTTTTAAAATGCAGGGAAATTTTGCAAGTTAGCATTATAATTAGTAGCTGGAGGGTACGGTTTTTTTTTTTGTGTGTGTGGTCGATGTGGATGGGGGGTCAGGCCCTCTGTCAGTTCGCTGGTTAGTTTTTATTATCCCCAGAGAGGAGAAGTGGGCATGTGTTTGGCAGGTGAAAAGGGCGGATTGTGTTTCAGAGAATTAACGATGATCCCCATGGTCATCCCGTTCCTTTAATAATCCTTTACTTCATCAGCTGGAAATCCACCATGGTTCTATATACTCCTGTTTGCGTGGGAACAGGTAACTGGCTTGTTCCAAGAAGTATGCCGCAGAGCTTTTCAATTAACCAGTACGTTGAAAATTATTTGCAGGTGTTCAGCGTTTCACCATAATTGTGATAACGTGTGTTTGTGCCTCCTGAAACCCAAGAAGGCTGCGACGGACATAACTATGCTGAGGAGTAGCTGACCTGGTTTTGCCTATTTTTGTTAGTGGAGACTGACAAGAAGCCTTTCTTCTAAGTATAATCCCACCACCATTTTTGCATTGTTTTAAAATGCAGGGAAATTTTGCAAGTTAGCATTATAATTAGTAGCTGGAAGGTACAGTTTTTTTTTTGTGTGTGGTCGATGTGGATGGTGGGGGTCAGGCCCTCTGTCAGTTCGCTGGTTAGTTTTTATTATCCCCAGAGAGGAGAAGTGGGCATGTGTTTGGCAGGTGAAAAGGGCGGATTCTGTTTCAGAGAATTAACGATGATCCCCATGGTCATCCCGTTCCTTTAATAATCCTTTACTTCATCAGCTGGAAATCCACCATGGTTCTATATACTCCTGTTTACTTGGGAACAGGTAACTGGCTTGTTCCAAGAAGTATGCCGCAGAGCTTTTCAATTAACCAGTACGTTGAAAATTATTTGCAGGTGTTCAGCGTTTCACCATAATTGTGATAACGTGTGTTTGTGCCTCCTGAAACCCAAGAAGGCTGCGACGGACATAACTATGCTGAGGAGTAGCTGACTTGGTGTTGCCTATTTTTGTTAGTGGAGACTGACAAGAAGCCATTCTTCTAAGTATCATCCCAACACCATTTTTCCATTGTTTTAAAATGCAGGGAAATTTTGCAAGTTAGCATTATAATTAGTAGCTGGAGGGTACGGTTTTTTTTGTGTGTGTGGTCGATGTGGATGGGGGGGGTCAGGCCCTCTGTCAGTTCGCTGGTTAGTTTTTATTATCCCCAGAGAGGAGAAGTGGGCATGTGTTTGGCAGGTGAAAAGGGCGGATTCTGTTTCAGAGAATTAACGATGAGCCCCATGGTCATCCCGTTCCTTTAATAATCCTTTACTTCATCAGCTGGAAATCCACCATGGTTCTCTATACTCCTCTTTGCGTGGGAACAGGTAACTGGCTTGTTCCAAGAAGTATGCCGCAGAGCTTTTCAATTAACCACTACGTTGAAAATTATTTGCAGGTGTTCAGCGTTTCACCTTAATTGTGAGAACCTTTGTTTGTGCCTCCTGAAACCCAAGAAGGCTACGACGGACATAACTATGCTGAGGAGTAGCTGACTTGGTGTTGCCTATTTTTGTTAGTGGAGACTGACAAGAAGCCATTCTTCTAAGTATCATCCCACCACCATTTTTCCATTGTTTTAAAATGCAGGGAAATTTTGCAAGTTAGCATTATAATTAGTAGCTGGAGGGTACGGTTTTTTTTTTTGTGTGGTCGATGTGGATGGTGGGGGTCATGCCCTCTGTCAGTTCGCTGGTTAGTTTTTATTATCCCCAGAGAGGAGAAGTGGGCATGTGTTTGGCAGGTGAAAAGGGCGGATTCTGTTTCAGAGAAGTAACGATGATCCCCATGGTCATCCCGTTCCTTTAATAATCCTTTACTTCATCAGCTGGAAATCCACCATGGTTCTCTATACTCCTCTTTGCGTGGGAACAGGTAACTGCCTTGTTCCAAGAAGTATGCCACAGAGCTTTTCAATTAACCAGTACGTTGAAAATTATTTGCAGGTGTTCAGCGTTTCACCATAATTGTGATAACGTTTGTTTGTGCCTCCTGAAACCCAAGAAGGCTGCGACGGACATAACTATGCTGAGGCGTAGCTGACTTGGTTTTGCCTATTTTTGTTGGTGGAGACTGACAAGAATCCATTCTTGTAAGTATCATCTAACCATCATTTTTCCATTGTTTAAAATGCAGGAAAATTTTGCAAGTTAGCATTATAATTATTAGCAGGAGGCTACGGTGTTTTTTTTTTTTTTTTCCTGTGGGGTCGGTGTGGATGTGTTGGTCAGGCCCTCTGTCAGTTCCCCGGTTGGTTTTTGTTATCCCCAGAGAGGAGAAGTTGGTATTAGTATGGCAGGTGAAAACTGCGGATCTGTTTCAGAGAATTAAACAGGATCCGCATGGTAATCCCGTTCCTTTAAGAATCCTTTGCTTCATGAGCTGGGAATCCACCATGGTTCTATATACTTTTCTATGCGTGGGCACAGGAAACTGGCTAGTTCCAAGAAGTATGCCTCAGAGCTTTTCAATTAACCAGTATGTTGACAATCCTTTGCAGGTTTTCAGCGTTTCACCATAATTGTGATAACGTGTGTATGTGCCTACTGAAACCAAATATGGCTGCTACGGACATAACTATGCTGAGGCGTAGCTGACTTGGTGTTGCCTATTTTTGTCAGTGGAGACTGACAAGAAGCCATTCTTCTAAGTATCATCCCACCATCATTTCTCCATTGTTTAAAAATGCAGGGAAATTTTGCAAATTGGCATTATAATTAGTAGCTGGAGGGTACTTTTTTGTTTTGTGGGGTCGGTCAGGATGGGTGTTCAGGCCCTCTGTCAGATCGCTGGTTTGTTTTTATTATCCCCAGAGAATAGTAGTGGGCAAGTGTTTGGCAGGTGAAAAGTGCGGATTCTGTTTGAGAGAATTAAACAGTTTCCGCATGGTCATCTGATTCCTTTAAGAATCCTTTGCTTCATCAGCTGGGATTCCACCATGTTTCTATATACTCCTCTATGCGTGGGCACAGGTACCTGGCTTGTTCCAAGAAGTATGCTGGAGAGTTTTCAAATTAACCAGTACGTTGAAAATTATTTGCAGGTTTTCAGCGTTTCACCATAATTTTGATAACGTTTGTATGTCCCTCCTGAAACCCAAGAAGGCTGCGACGGACATAACTATGCTGAGGAGTAGCTGACTTGGTGTTGCCTATTTTTGTTAGTGGAGACAGACAAGAAGCCATTCTTCTAAGTATGATCTCACCACCATTTTTCCATTGTTTTAAAATGCAGGAAAATTTTGCAAGTTAGCATTATAATTAGTAGCTGGAGGGTACGGTTTTTTTTGTGTGTGTGTGGTCGATGTGGATGGGGGGGTCAGGCCCTCTGTCAGTTCGCTGGTTAGTTTTTATTATCCCCAGAGAGGAGAAGTGCGCATGTGTTTGGCAGGTGAAAAGGGCAGATTCTGTTTCAGAGAATTAACGATGATCCCCATGGTCATCCCGTTCCTTTAATAATCCTTTACTTCATCAGCTGGAAATCCACCATGGTTCTATATACTCCTCTTTGCGTGGGAACAGGTAACTGGCTTGTTCCAAGAAGTATGCCGCAGAGCTTTTCAATTAACCACTACGTTGAAAATTATTTGCAGGTGTTCAGCGTTTCACCATAATTGTGGGAACCTTTGTTTGTGCCTCCTGAAACCCTAGAAGGCTGCGACGGATATAAATATGCTGAGGAGTAGCTGACTTTGTGTTGCCTATTTTTGTTAGTGGGGACTGACAAGAATCCATTCTTGTAAGTATCATCTCACCATAATTTTTCCATTGTTTAAAAATGCAGGAAAATTTTGCAAGTTAGCATTATAATTAGTAGCTGGAGGCTACGGTGTTTTTTTTTTTTTTTTTCCTGTGGGGTCAGTGTGGATGTGTTGGTCAGGCCCTCTGTCAGTTCCCCGGTTGGTGTTTATTATCCCCAGAGAGGAGAATTGGGTATTAGTATGGCAGGTGAAAACTGCGGATCTGTTTCAGAGAATTAAACAGGATCCGCATGGTAATCCCGTTCCTTTAAGAATCCTTTGCTTCATGAGCTGGGAATCCACCATGGTTCTATATACTTGTCTATGCCTGGGCACAGGAAACTGGCTAGTTCCAAGAAGTATGCCTCAGAGCTTTTCAATTAACCAGTATGTTGACAATCCTTTGCAGGTTTTCAGCGTTTCACCATAATTGTGATAACGTGTGTATGTGCCTACTGAAACCAAATATGGCTGCTACGGACATAACTATGCTGAGGCGTAGCTGACTTGGTGTTGCCTATTTTTGTCAGTGGAGACTGACAAGAAGCCATTCTTCTAAGTATCATCCCACCATCATTTCTCCATTGTTTAAAAACGCAGGGAAATTTTGCAAATTTGCATTATAATTAGTAGCTGGAGGGTAATTTTTAGTTTTGTGGGGTCGGTCAGGATGGGTGTTCAGGCCCTCTGTCAGATAGCTGGTTTGTTTTTATTATCCCCAGAGAAGAGTAGTGGGCATGTGTTTGGCAGGTGAAAAGTGCGGATTCTGTTTGAGAGAATTAAACAGGATCCGCATGGTGATCTGATTCCTTTAAGAATCCTTTGCTTCATCAGCTGGGATTCCACCATGTCTCTATATACTCCTCTATGCGTGGGCACAGGTACCTGGCTTGTTCCAAGAATTATGCTGGAGAGTTTTCAAATTAACCAGTACGTTGAAAACTATTTGCAGGTTTTCAGCGTTTCACCATAATTTTGATAACGTGTGTTTGTGCCTCCTGAAACCCAAGAAGGCTGCGACGGACATAACTATGCTGAGGAGTAGCTGACTTGGTGTTGCCTATTTTTGTTAGTGGAGACTGACAAGAAGCCATTCTTCTGAGTATCATCCCACCACCATTTTTCCATTGTTTTAAAATGCAGGGAAATTTTGCAAGTTAGCATTATAATTAGTAGCTGGAGGGTACGTTTTTTTTTTTGTGTGTGGTCGATGTGGATGGTGGGGTTCAGGCCCTCTGTCAGTTCGCTGGTTAGTTTTTATTAACCCCAGAGAGGAGAAGTGGGCATGTGTTTGGCAGGTGAAAAGGGCGGATTCTGTTTCAGAGAATTCACGATGATCCCCATGGTCATCCCGTTCCTTTAATAATCCTTTACTTCATCAGCTGGAAATCCACCATGGTTCTCTATACTCCTTTTTGCGTGGGAACAGGTAACTGCCTTGTTCCAAGAAGTATGCCGCAGAGCTTTTCAATTAACGACTACGTTGAAAATTATTTGCAGGTGTTCAGCGTTTCACCATAATTGTGAGAACCTTTGTTTGTGCCTCCTGAAACCCAAGAAGGCTGCGACGGACATAACTATGCTGAGGAGTAGCTGACTTGGTGTTGCCTATTTTTGTTAGTGTAGACTGACAAGAAGCCATTCTTCTAAGTATCATCCCACCACCATTTTTCCATTGTTTTAAAATGCAGGGAAATTTTGCAAGTTAGCATTATAATTAGTAGCTGGAGGGTACGGTTTTTTTTTTTGTGTGTGGTCGATGTGGATGGGGGGGTCAGGCCCTCTGTCAGTTCGCTGGTTAGTTTTTATTATCCCCAGAGAGGAGAAGTGGGCATGTGTTTGGCAGGTGAAAAGGGCGGATTCTGTTTCAGAGAATTAACGATGAACCCATGGTCATCCCGTTCCTTTAATAATCGTTTACTTCATAAGCTGGAAATCCACCATGGTTCTATATACTCCTGTCTGCGTGGTAACAGGTAACTGGCTTGTTCCAAGAAGTATGCCGCAGAGCTTTTAAATTAACCAGTAGGTTGAAAATTATTTGCAGGGGTTCAGCGTTTCACCAGAATTGTGATAACGTTTGTGTGTGCCTCCTGAAACCCAAGAAGGCTGCGATGGACATAGCTATGCTTTGGAGTAGCTGACTTGGTGTTGCCTATTTTTGTTAGTGGAGACTGACAAGAAGCCATTCTTCTAAGTATCATCCCACCACCATTTTTCCATTGTTTTAAAATGCAGGGAAATTTTGCATGTTAGCATTATAATTAGTAGCTGGAGGGTACGGTTTTTTTTTTTTTTTTGTGTTGTCGATGTGGATTGGGGGGTCAGGCCCTCTGTCAGTTCGCTGGATAGTTTTTATTATCCCCAGAGAGGAGAAGTGGGCATGTGTTTGGCAGGTGAAAAGGGCGGACTGTTTCAGAGAATTAACGATGATCCCCATGGTCATCCCGTTCCTTTAATAACCTTTACTTCATCAGCTGGAAATCCACCACGGTTCTCTATACTCCTCTTTGCGTGCAACAGGTAACTGGCTTGTTCCAAGAAGTATGCCGCAGAGCTTTTCAATTAACCACTACATTGAAAATTATTTGCAGGTGTTCAGCGTTTTACCATAATTTTGAGAACCTTTGTTTGTGCCTCCTGAAACCCTAGAAGGCTGCGACGGACATAACTATGCTGAGGAGTAGCTGACTTGGTGTTACCTATTTTTCTTAGTGGAGACTGACAAGAAGCCATTCTTCTAAGTATCATCCCACCACCATTTTTCCATTGTTTTAAAATGCAGGGAAATTTTGCAAGTTAGCATTATAATTAGTAGCTGGAGGGTACGGTTTTTTTTTTTGTGTGTGGTCCATGTCGATGGTGGGGGTCAGGCCCTCTGACAGTTCGCTGGTTAGTTTTTATTATCCCCAGAGAGGAGAAGTGGGCATGTGTTTGCCAGGTGAAAAGGGCGGATTCTGTTTCAGAGAATTAACGATGATCCCCATGGTCATCCCGTTCCTTTAATAATCCTTTACTTCATCAGCTGGAAATCCACCATGGTTCTATATACTCCTCTTTGCGTGGGAACAGGTAACTGGCTTGTTCCAAGAAGTATGCCGCAGAGCTTTTCAATTAACCACTACGTTGAAAATTATTTGCAGGGGTTCAGCGTTTCACCATAATTGTGAGAACCTTTGTTTGTGCCTCCTGAAACCCAAGAAGGCTGCGACGGACATAACTATGCTGAGGAGTAGCTGACTTGGTGTTGCCTATTTTTGTTAGTGGAGACTGACAAGAAGCCATTCTTCTAAGTATCATCCCACCACCATTTTTCCATTGTTTTAAAATGCAGGGAAATTTTGCAAGTTAGCATTATAATTAGTAGCTGGAGGGTACGGTTTTTTTTTTGTGTGTGTGGTCGATGTGGATGTGGGGGTCAGGCCCTCTGTAAGTTCGCTTGTTAGTTTTTATTATCCCCAGAGAGGAGAAGTGGGCATGTGTTTTGCAGGTGAAAAGGGCGGATTCTGTTTCAGAGAATTAACGATGATCCCCATGGTCATCCCGTTCCTTTAATAATCCTTTACTTCATCAGCTGGAAATCCACCATGGTTCTATATATTTGTCTATGCGTGGGCACAGGAAACTGGCTAGTTCCAAGAAGTATGCCTCAGAGCTTTTCAATTAACCAGTACGTTGAAAATTATTTGCAGGTGTTCAGCGTTTCACCATAATTGTGATAAAGTGTGTTTGTGCCTCCTGAAACCCAAGAAGGCTGCGAGGGACATAACTATGCTGAGGCGTAGCTGACTTGGTTTTGCCTATTTTTGTTAGTGGAGTCTGACAAGAATCCATTCTTGTAATTATCATCTCACCATCATTTTTCCATTGTTTAAAAAAGAAGGAAAATTTTGCAAGTTAGCATTATAATTAGTAGCTGGTGGCTACGGTGTTTTTTTTTTTTTTTTTCCTGTGGGGTCGGTGTGGATGTGTTGGTCAGGCCCTCTGTCAGTTCGCTGGTTTGTTTTTATTATCCCCAGAGAGGACAAGTGGGTATTAGTATGGCAGGTGAAAACTGCGGATCTGTTTCAGAGAATTAAACAGGATCCGCATGGTAATCCCGTTCCTTTAAGAATCCTTTGCTTCATGAGCTGGGAATCCACCATGGTTCTATATACTCCTCTTTGCGTGGGAACAGGTAACTGGCTTGTTCCAAGAAGTATGCCTCAGAGCTTTTCAATGAACCAGTATGTTCACAATCCTTTGCAGGTTTTCAGCGTTTCACCATAATTGTGATAACGTGTGTATGTGCCTACTGAAACCAAATATGGCTGCTACGGACATAACTATGCTGAGGCGTAGCTGACTTGGTGTTGCCTATTTTTGTCAGTGGAGACTGACAAGAAGCCATTCTTCTAAGTATCATCCCACCATCATTTCTCCATTGTTTAAAAACGCAGGGAAATTTTGCAAATTTGCATTATAATTAGTAGCTGGAGGGTACTTTTTTGTTTTGTGGGGTCAGTCAGGATGGGTGTTCAAGCCCTCTGTCAGATCGCTGGTTTGTTTTTATTATCCCCAGAGAAGAGTAGTGGGCATGTGTTTGGCAGGTGAAAAGTGCGGATTCTGTTTGAGAGAATTAAACAGGATCCGCACGGTCATCTGATTCCTTTAAGAATCCTTTGCTTCATCAGCTGGGATTCCACCATGTCTCTATATACTCCTCTATGCGTGGGCACAGGTAACTGGCTTGTTCCAAGAATTATGCTGGAGAGTTTTTCAATTAACCAGTACGTTGAAAACTATTTGCAGGTTTTCAGCGTTTCACCATAATTTTGATAACGTGTGTTTGTGCCTCCTGAAACCCAAGAAGGCTGCGACGGACATAACTATGCTGAGGAGTAGCTGACTTGGTGTTGCCTATTTTTGTTAGTGGAGACTGACAAGAAGCCATTCTTCTGAGTATCATCCCACCACCATTTTTCCATTGTTTTAAAATGCAGGGAAATTTTGCAAGTTAGCATTATAATTAGTAGCTGGAGGGTACGTTTTTTTTTTTGTGTGTGGTCGATGTGGATGGTGGGGTTCAGGCCCTCTGTCAGTTCGCTGGTTAGTTTTTATTATCCCGAGAGAGGAGAAGTGGGCATGTGTTTGGCAGGTGAAAAGGGCGGATTCTGTTTCAGAGAATAAACGATGATCCCCATGCTCATCCCGTTCCTTTAATAATCCTTTACTTCATCAGCTGGAAATCCACCATGGTTCTCTATACTCCTCTTTGCGTGGGAACAGGTAACTGCCTTGTTCCAAGAAGTATGCCGCAGAGCTTTTCAATTAACCACTACGTTGAAAATTATTTGCAGGTGTTCAGCGTTTCACCATAATTGTGAGAACCTTTGTTTGTGCCTCCTGAAACCCAAGAAGGCTGCGACGGACATAACTATGCTGAGGAGTAGCTGACTTGGTGTTGCCTATTTTTGTTAGTGTAGACTGACAAGAAGCCATTCTTCTAAGTATCATCCCACCACCATTTTTCCATTGTTTTAAAATGCAGGGAAATTTTGCAAGTTAGCATTATAATTAGTAGCTGGAGGGTACGGTTTTTTTTTTTTTGTGTGGTCGATGTGGATGGGGGGGTCAGGCCCTCTGTCAGTTCGCTGGTTAGTTTTTATTATCCCCAGAGAGGAGAAGTGGGCATGTGTTTGGCAGGTTAAAAGGGCGGATTCTGTTTCAGAGAATTAACGATGAACCCATGGTCATCCCGTTCCTTTAATAATCCTTTACTTCATCAGCTGGAAATCCACCATGGTTCTATATACTCCTGTCTGCGTGGTAACAGGTAACTGGCTTGTTCCAAGAAGTATGCCGCAGAGATTTTTAAATTAACCAGTAGGTTGAAAATTATTTGCAGGTGTTCAGCGTTTCACCATAATTGTCATAACGTTTGTTTGTGCCTCCTGAAACCCAAGAAGGCTGCGATGGACATAGCTATGCTGAGGAGTAGCTGACTTGGTGTTGCCTATTTTTGTTAGTGGAGACTGACAAGAAGCCATTCTTCTAAGTATCATCCCACCACCATTTTTCCATCGTTTTAAAATGCAGGGAAATTTTGCAAGTTAGCATTATAATTAGTAGCTGGAGGGTACGTTTTTTTTTTGTGTGTGTTGTCGATGTGGATGGGGGGGTCAGGTCCTCTGTCAGTTCGCTGGTTAGTTTTTATTATCCCCAGAGAGGAGAAGTGGGCATGTGTTTGGCAGGTGAAAAGGGCGGACTGTTTCAGAGAATTAACGATGATCCCCATGGTCATCCCGTTCCTTTAATAACCTTTACTTCATCAGCTGGAAATCCACCACGGTTCTCTATACTCCTCTTTGCGTGCAACAGGTAACTGGCTTGTTCCAAGAAGTATGCCGCAGAGCTTTTCAATTAACCACTACGTTGAAAATTATTTGCAGGTGTTCAGCGTTTTACCATAATTTTGAGAACCTTTGTTTGTGCCTCCTGAAACCCTAGAAGGCTGCGACGGACATAACTATGCTGAGGAGTAGCTGACTTGGTGTTGCCTATTTTTCTTAGTGGAGACTGACAAGAAGCCATTCTTCTAAGTATCATCCCACCACCATTTTTCCATTGTTTTAAAATGCAGGGAAATTTTGCAAGTTAGCATTATAATTAGTAGCTGGATGGTACGGTTTTTTTGTGTGTGTGTGGTCGATGTCGATGGTGGGGGTCAGGCCCTCTGACAGTTCGCTGGTTAGTTTTTATTATCCCCAGAGAGGAGAAGTGGGCATGTGTTTGGCAGGTGAAAAGGGCGGATTCTGTTTCAGAGAATTAACGACGATCCCCATGGTCATCCCGTTCCTTTAATAATCCTTTACTTCATCAGCTGGAAATCCACCATGGTTCTATATACTCCTCTTTGCGTGGGAACAGGTAACTGCCTTGTTCCAAGAAGTATGCCGCAGAGCTTTTCAATTAACCACTACGTTGAAAATTATTTGCAGGGGTTCAGCGTTTCACCATAATTGTGAGAACCTTTGTTTGTGCCTCCTGAAACCCAAGAAGGCTGCGACGGACATAACTATGCTGAGGAGTAGCTGACTTGGTGTTGCCTATTTTTGTTAGTGGAGACTGACAAGAAGCCATTCTTCTAAGTATCATCCCACCACCATTTTTCCATTGTTTTAAAATGCAGGGAAATTTTGCAAGTTAGCATTATAATTAGTAGCTGGAAGGTACGTTTTTTTTTTTGGTGTGTGTGGTCGATGTGGATGTGGGGGTCAGGCCCTCTGTCAGTTCGCTGGTTAGTTTTTATTATCCCCAGAGAGGAGAAGTGGGCATGTGTGTGGCAGGTGAAAAGGGCGGATTCTGTTTCAGAGAATTAACGATGATCCCCATGGTCATCCCGTTCCTTTAATAATCCTTTACTTCATCAGCTGGAAATCCACCATGGTTCTATATATTTGTCTATTCGTGGGCACAGGAAACTGGCTAGTTCCAAGAAGTATGCCTCAGAGCTTTTCAATTAACCAGTACGTTGAAAATTATTTGCAGGTGTTCAGCGTTTCACCATAATTGTGATAACGTGTGTTTGTGCCTCCTGAAACCCAAGAAGGCTGCGACGGACATAACTATGCTGAGGCGTAGCTGACTTGGTTTTGCCTATTTTTGTTAGTGGAGTCTCACAAGAATCCATTCTTGTAATTATCATCTCACCATCATTTTTCCATTGTTTAAAAAAGCAGGAAAATTTTGCAAGTTAGCATTATAATTAGTAGCTGGATGCTACGGTGTTTCTTTTTTTTTTTTTCCTGTGGTGTCGGTGTGGATGTGTTGGTCAGGCCCTCTGTCCGTTCGCTGGTTTGTTTTTATTATCCCCAGAGAGGACAAGTGGGTATTAGTATGGCAGGTGAAAACTGCGGATCTGTTTCAGAGAATTAAACAGGATCCGCATGGTAATCCCGTTCCTTTAAGGATCCTTTGCTTCATGAGCTGCGAATCCACCATGGTTCTATATACTCCTCTTTGCGTGGGAACAGGTAACTCTCTTGTTCCAAGAAGTATGCCTCAGAGCTTTTCAATGAACCAGTATGTTGACAATCCTTTGCAGGTTTTCAGCGTTTCACCATAATTGTGATAACGTGTGTATGTGCCTACTGAAACCAAATATGGCTGCTACAGACATAACTATGCTGAGGCGTAGCTGACTTGGTGTTGCCTATTTTTGTCAGTGGAGACTGCAAGAAGCCATTCTTCCAAGTATCATCCCACCATCATTTCTCCATTGTTTAAAAAATGCAGGGAAATTTTGCAAATTGGCATTATAATTAGTAGCTGGAGGGTACTTTTTTGTTTTGTGGGGTCGGTCAGGATGGGTGTTCAGGCCCTCTGTCAGATCGCTGGTTTGTTTTTATTATCCCCAGAGAAGAGTAGTGGGCATGTGTTTGGCAGGTGAAAAGTACGGATTCTGTTTCAGAGAATTAAACAGGATCCGCATGGTCATCTCATTCCTTTAAGAATCCTTTGCTTCATCAGCTGGGATTCCACCGTGGTTCTATATACTCCTCTTTGCGTGGGAACAGGTAACTGGCTTGTTCCAAGAAGTATATCGCAGAGATTTTCAATTAACTACTACGTTGAAAATTATTTGCAGGTCTTCAGCGTTTCACCATAATTTTGATAACGTTTGTATGTCCCTCCTGAAACCCAAGAAGGTTGCGACGGAGATAACTATGCTGAGGAGTAGCTGACTTGGTGTTGCCTATTTTTGTTAGTGGAGACAGACAAGAAGCCATTCTTCTAAGTATGATCCCACCACCATTTTTCCATTGTTTTAAAATTCAGGGAAATTTTGCAAGTTAGCATTATAATTAGTAGCTGGAGGGTACGGTTTTTTTTTTTTGTGTAGTCGATGTGGATGGTGGGGGTCAGGCCCTCTGTCAGTTCGCTGGTTAGTTTTTATTATCCCCAGAGAGGAGAAGTGGGCATGTGTTTGGCAGGTGAAAAGGGCGGATTCTGTTTCAGAGAATTAACGATGATCCCCATGGTCATCCCGTTCCTTTAATAATCCTTTACTTCATCAGCTGGAAATCCACCATGGTTCTATATACTCCTGTTTACCTGGGAACAGGTAACTGGCTTGTTCCAAGAAGTATGCCGCAGAGCTTTTCAATTAACCAGTACGTTGAAAATTATTTGCAGGTGTTCAGCGTTTCACCATAATTGTGATAACGTGTGTTTGTGCCTCCTGAAACCCAAGAAGGCTGCGACGGACATAACTATGCTGAGGAGTAGCTGACTTGGTGTTGCCTATTTTTGTTAGTGGAGACTGACAAGAAGCCATTCTTCTAAGTATCATCCCACCACCATTTTTCCATTGTTTTGAAATGCAGGGAAATTTTGCAAGTTAGCATTATAATTAGTAGCTGGAGGGTACGGTTTTTTTTGTGTGTGTGGTCGATGTGGATGGGGGGGGTCAGGCCCTCTGTCAGTTCGCTGGTTAGTTTTTATTATCCGCAGAGAGGAGAAATGGGCATGTGTTTGGCAGGTGAAAAGGGCGGATTCTGTTTCAGAGAATTAACGATGATCCCCATGGTCATCCCGTTCCTTTAATAATCCTTTACTTCATCAGCTGGAAATCCACCATGGTTCTCTATACTCCTCTTTTCGTGGGAACAGGTAACTGCCTTGTTCCAAGAAGTATGCCGCAGAGCTTTTCAATTAACCAATACGTTGAAAATTATTTGCAGGTGTTCAGCGTTTCACCATAATTGTGAGAACCTTTGTTTGTGCCTCCTGAAACCCAAGAAAGCTGCGACGGACATAACTATGCTGAGGAGTAGCTGACTTGGTGTTGCCTATTTTTGTTAGTGGAGACTGACAAGAAGCCATTCTTCTAAGTATCATCCCACCACCATTTTTCCATTGTTTTAAAATGCAGGGAAATTTTGCAAGTTAGCATTATAATTAGTAGCTGGAGGGTACGTTTTTTTTTTTTGTGTGGTCGATGTGGATGGTGGGGGTCAGGCCCTCTGTCAGTTCGCTGGTTAGTTTTTATTATCCCCAGAGAGGAGAAGTGGGCATGTGTTTGGCAGGTGAAAAGGGCGGATTCTGTTTCAGAGAATTAACGATGATCCCCATGGTCATCCCGTTCCTTTAATAATCCTTTACTTCATCAGCTGGAAATCCACCATGGTTCTCTATACTCCTCTTTGCGTGGGAACAGGTAACTGCCTTGTTCCAAGAAGTATGCCACAGAGCTTTTCAATTAACCAGTACGTTGAAAATTATTTGCAGGTGTTCAGCGTTTCACCATAATTGTGATAACGTGTGTTTGTGCCTCCTGAAACCCAAGAAGGCTGCGACGGACATAACTATGCTGAGGTGTAGCTGACTTGGTTTTGCCTATTTTTGTTAGTGGAGACTGACAAGAATCCATTCTTGTAAGTATCATCTAACCATCATTTTTCCATTGTTTAAAAATGCAGGAAAATTTTGCAAGTTAGCATTATAATTATTAGCAGGAGGCTACGGTGTTTTTTTTTTTTTTTCCGGTGGGGTCGGTGTGGATGTGTTGGTCAGGCCCTGTGTCAGTTCCCCGGTTGGTTTTTGTTATCCCCAGAGAGGAGAAGTTGGTATTAGTATGGCAGGTGAAAACTGCGGATCTGTTTCAGAGAATTAAACAGGATAAGCATGGTAATCCCGTTCCTTTAAGAATCCTTTGCTTCATGAGCTGGGAATCGACCATGGTTCTATATACTCCTTTTTGCGTGGGAACAGGTAACTGGCTTGTTCCAAGAAGTATGCCTCAGAGCTTTTCAATTAACCAGTATGTTGACACTCCTTTGCAGGTTTTCAGCGTTTCACCATAATTGTGATAACGTGTGTATGTGCCTACTGAAACCAAATATGGCTGCTACGGACATAACTATGCTGAGGCGTAGCTGACTTGGTGTTGCCTATTTTTGTCAGTGGAGACTGACAAGAAGCCATTCTTCTAAGTATCATCCCACCATCATTTCTCCATTGTTTAAAAATGCAGGGAAATTTTGCAAATTGGCATTATAATTAGTAGCTGGAGGGTACTTTTTTGTTTTGTGGGGTTGGTCAGGATGGGTGTTCAGGCCCTCTGTCAGATCGCTGGTTTGTTTTTATTATCCCCAGAGAAGAGTAGTGGGCATGTGTTTGGCAGGTGAAAAGTGCGGATTCTGTTTGAGAGAATTAAACAGGATCCGCATGGTCATCTGATTCCTTTAAGAATCCTTTGCTTCATCAGCTGGGATTCCACCATGTCTCTATATACTCCTCTATGCGTGGGCACAGGTACCTGGCTTGTTCCAAGAATTATGCTGGAGAGTTTTCAAATTAACCAGTACGTTGAAAATTATTTGCAGGTTTTCAGCGTTTCACCATAATTTTGATAACGTTTGTATGTCCCTCCTGAAACCCAAGAAGGCTGCGACGGACATAACTATGCTGAGGAGTAGCTGACTTGGTGTTGCCTATTTTTGTTAGTGGAGACTGACAAGAAGCCATTCTTCTAAGTATGATCTCACCACCATTTTTCCATTGTTTTAAAATGCAGGGAAATTTTGCAAGTTAGCATTATAATTAGTAGCTGGAGGGTACGGTTTTTTTTTTGGGTGTGTGGTCGATGTGGATGGGGGGGTCAGGCCCTCTGTCAGTTCGCTGGTTAGTTTTTATTATCCCCAGAGAGGAGAAGTGGGCATGTGTTTGGCAGGTGAAAAGGGCGGATTCTGTTTCAGAGAATTGACGATGATCCCCATGGTCATCCCGTTCCTTTAATAATCCTTTACTTCATCAGCTGGAAATCCACCATGGTTCTATATACTCCTCTTTGCGTGGTAACAGGTAACTGGCTTGTTCCAAGAAGTATGCCGCAGAGCTTTTCAATTAACCACTACGTTGAAAATTATTTGCAGGTGTTCAGTGTTTCACCATAATTGTGATAACGTGTGTTTGTGCCTCCTGAAACCGAAGAAGGCTGCGACGGACATAACTATGCTGAGGAGTAGCTGACTTGGTGTTGCCTATTTTTGTTAGTGGAGACTGACAAGAAGCCATTCTTCTGAGTATCATCCCACCACCATTTTTCCATTGTTTTAAAATGCAGGGAAATTTTGCAAGTTAGCATTATAATTAGTAGCTGGAGGGTACGGTTTATTTTTGTGTGTGGTCGATGTGGATGGGGGGGTCAGGCCCTCTGTCAGTTCGCTGGTTAGTTTTTATTATACCCAGAGAGGAGAAGTGGCATGTGTTTGGCAGGTGAAAAGTTCGGATTCTGTTTCAGAGAATGAAACAGGATCCGCATGCTCATCCCGTTCCTTTAGGAAACTTTTGCTTCATCAGCTGGGAATCCACCATGGTTCTATATACTCCTCTATGTGTGGGCACAGGTAACTGGCTTGTTCCAAGAAGTAAGCCGCAGAGCTTTTCAATTAAGCAGTACGTTGAAAATTATTTGCAGGTTTTCAGCGTTTCACCATAATTCTTATAACGATTGTATGTGTCTCCTGGAACCCAATATGGCTGCCACGGACATAAGTATGCTGAGTCGTAGCTGACTTCGTGTTGCCTATTTTTGTTAGTGGAGACTGACTGGAAGCCATTCTTCTAAGTATCATCCCACCATCATTTTTCTATTGTTTAAAAATGAAGGGAAATTTTGCAAGTTATCATTATAATTAGTAGCTGGAGGGTACTTTTTTTTTTTTTGTGGGGTCAGTGTGGATGGGTTGGTCAGGCCATCTGTCAATTCACTGGTTTGTTTTTATTATCCCCAAGGAGGAGAAGTGGGCATGTGTTTGGCAGGTTAAAAGTGCGGATTCTGTTTCAGAGAATTAAACAGGATCCGCATGGTCATCTCATTCCTTTAAGAATCCTTTGCTTCATGAGCTGGGATTCCACCATGTTTCTATATACTCCTCTATGCATGGGCACAGGTACCTGGCTTGTTCCAAGAAGTATGCCGCTGAGCTTTTCAATTAACCACTACGTTGAAAATTATTTGCAGGTGTTCAGCGTTTCACCATAATTGTGATAACGTTTGTTTGTGCCTCCTGAAACCCAAGAAGGCGGTGACGGACATAACTATGCTGAGGAGTAGCTGACTTGGTGTTGCCTATTTTTGTTAGTGGAGACTGGCAAGAAGCCATTCTTCTAAGTATCATCCCACCACCATTTTTCCATTGTTTTAAAATGCAGGGAAATTTTGCAAGTTAGCATTATAATTAGTAGCTGGAGGGTACGGTTTTTTTGTGTGTGTGTGTGGTCGATGTGCATGGGGGGGTCAGGCCCTCTGTCAGTTCGCTGGTTAGTTTTTATTATCCCCAGAGAGGTGAAGTGGGCATGTGTTTGGCAGGTGAAAAAGGCGGATTCTGTTTCAGAGAATTAACGATGATCCCCATGGTCATCCCGTTCCTTTAATAATCCTTTACTTCATCAGCTGGAAATCCACCATGGTTCTATATACTCCTCTTTGCGTAGGAACAGGTAAGTGGCTTGTTCCAAGAAGTATGCCGCAGAGCTTTTCAATTAACCACTACGTTGAAAATTATTTGCAGGTGTTCAGCGTTTCACTATAATTGTGATAACGTTTGTTTGTGCCTCCTGAAACCCAAGAAGGCTGCGACGGACATAACTATGCTGAGGAGTAGCTGACTTGGTGTTGCCTATTTTTCTCAGTGGAGACAGACAAGAAGCCATTCTTCTAAGTATCATCCCACCACCATTTTTCCATTGTTTTAAAAGGCAGGGAAATTTTGCAAGGTAGCATTATAATTAGTAGCTGGAGGGTACGTTTTTTTTTTTTTTTGTGTGTGGTCGATGTGGATGGGGGGGTCAGGCCCTCTGTCAGTTCACTGGTTAGTTTTTATTATCCCCTGAGAGGAGAAGTGGGCATGTGTTTGGCAGGTGAAAAGGGCAGATTCTGTTTCAGAGAATTGACGATGATCCCCATGGTCATCCCGTTCCTTTAATAATCCTTTACTTCATCAGCTCGAAATCCACCATGGTTCTATATACTCCTCTTTGCGTGGGAACAGGTAACTGGCTTGTTCCAAGAAGTATGCCGCAGAGCTTTTCAATTAACCACTTCGTTGAAAATTATTTGCAGGTGTTCAGCGTTTCACCATAATTGTGATAACGTTTGTTTGTGCCTCCTGAAACCCAAGAAGGCTGCGACGGACATAACTATGCTGAGGAGTAGCTGACTTGGTGTTGCCTATTTTTGTTAGTGGAGACAGACAAGAAGCCATTCTTCTAAGTATCATCCCACCACCATTTTTCCAATGTTTTAAAATGCAGCGAAATTTTGCAAGTTAGCATTATAATTAGTAGCTGGAGGGTACGGTTTTTTTTTGTGTGTGGTCGATGTGGATGGGGGGGTCAGGCCCTCTGTCAGTTCGCTGGTTAGTTTTTATTATCCCCAGAGAGGAGAAGTGGGCATGTGTTTGGCAGGTGAAAAAGGCGGATTCTGTTTCAGAGAATTGACGATGATCCCCATGGTCATCCCGTTCCTTTAATAATCCTTTACTTCATCAGCTGGAAATCCACCATGGTTCTATATACTCCTCTTTGCGTGGGAACAGGTAACTGGCTTGTTCCAAGAAGTATGCCGCAGAGCTTTTCAATTAACCACTACGTTGAAAATTATTTGCAGGTGTTCAGCGTTTAACCCTAACGAGAACCCCTAAAGTTAACCCTGAACCCTATCCCTAACGCCAGCAGTAAACTTTAACCCTAAACCTAAGCCCAACCCGTAACCCTAATCCTATCCTTTTACCCTAAAACTAACCCCTAAACCTGACCCCTATACCTCACCCTAACTCTAACCCCAATCCTAATTCTAACCATACCCCTTCATAAAACACTAACTCCTAACCGCTAACCCTAACACTAACCAAAAACCCTAATCACTAATCCCTAACCCTAACGCTTATCATTTACCCTAACCGTTAACCCTCACCCTAAATCTTAACACTGACCCTAACCTTAACCTTTAACTCTAAGCCTAACCCTTAAGCCTACAGTAAGGAAGACCCTTAATGCTAATGGGATCCCTTATCCCTAACCCTAACACTACAGCTAAAAATAACCCTAACCTTGGATCCGTAAACCTAACCCCTAACACTTACTTTAACCCCAAACCCTAACCCTAATCCTAAGCATTAAACCTAACCCTATCTCTTAACCCTAACGCTAGCCCTTACCCTAACGCCTAGCTCTAACCCTAAATCTAACCTACCGCCTAATCCTAACCTTAAGCCCTAATGCTAACGCTAACCCTGAACCCTAAACCTACCCGTAGCCCTTAACACTAACCCTATCCGTGAACCTTAACCCTGACCCTAACCATTACCTGCACCCAAGCATTTAACCCTGACCCTAACCCTAAACCTTAATGCTAACCCTATCACTAAACCCTAACCCTAATTCCAACACTTAACCCTAATCCTATCCCTTAACCCTAACCCTAACCCTAACCCTAATGCTAACCCCTAAACGTAACCCTAACCGTGACCAGTAAACCTAACCCTAAACTCTAACACAAACCATAGCACATAACTCTAACCCTAAAACTAACCCTAACCTTAACCGTAAACCCTAACTCTTAACCTTAACACTAAGCGTTAACTCTCACGCTAACCTTTAATCCTAACCCTAATCCTAATCTTCAACCCTAAACCTAACACTTAACCCTAACCCTGTACCAAACCCTAACCCCTCATCTTAACCCTAACCGTAAACCTCAACCCTAAACCAAAGTTTAACCGTTAAACCTAAGAGTAACCTTTAACCCTAACCCTAAGGCCTCACCCTAACACTAAACTTCATCCTTAACCCTAACCAGAATCCTAACCCTAAATCTAATTCTCAGACTTCTTGCTTTCTTAGAGTTTAGAAAGCCTGCAATCCTCCCATGCCATGTGTGAAAGGAGGCTCTACCACTGTGTCCTGCATGAAACCCACGGTCCCATACCCAGAGTATGATAGAGTGGGTTCCCGGGTACAATCCCAGCCCCCTAAACTCCCCCCGCCCGCCTAATGCAGACAGGGCCCATGCGCTAAGCATAAACAATACCTTTAACAGATAACCCTAACCCTGAACATAACACCCAACCCTGTTCCTATTTCTCCCCTTAAAAGGTAAACCTCACCGTGCGCCTAACTTTAACCTCTTATCCTAACGTTAATGCATAACCCATTTCCTGAGAACAACCCCTATCCCATAATTCTAACCCTATCTCCTAGTCATCACTGTGACACCTAATCCCTAACCCTAATTCTAAACCGCTAACCCTAACCATAACCCTACCTACAACCCTAACACTGACAGTAACCCTTACTTCTAACCCCAACGCTATGCCTAACAAAAACCCTAACCCTTGACCCTAACCCTTCACCCTAACCCCTAAGCCTTACCCTAACCCTTAACCCTAATCCTAATCCTAACCATTAAACGTAACCCTAGCTCTTAAAGGTAACCCTAAACCTTACCCTCACGACTAGACCTAACCCTGACACTAACCTAACACCTAACCCTAACCAGAACCCCTAAAGCTAACCCTGAAACCTATCCCTAACCCTAGCAGTAAACTTTAACCCTAAACCTAAGCCCAACACGTAACCCTAATCCTATCCTTTTACCCTAAAACTAACCCCTAAACCTAACCTCTATACCTCACCCTAACTCTAACCCCAATCCTAATTCAAACCATACCCCTTCATAAAACACTAACTCCTAACCGCTAACCCTAACACTAACCAAAAACCCTAATCACTTATCCCTAACCCTAAAGCTTAACCTTTACCCTAACCGTTAACCCTCACCCTAAATCTTAACACTGACCCTAACCTTAACCTTTAACTCTAAGCCTAACCCTTAACCCTACAGTAAGGAAGACCCTTAATGCTAATGGGATCCCTTATCCCTAACCCTAACACTACAGCTAAAAATAACCCTAACCTTGGATCCTTAAACCTAACCCCTAACACTTACTTTAACCCCAAACCATAACCCTAATCCTAAGCATTAAACCTAACCCTATCTCTTAACCCTATCGCTAGCCCTTACCCTAACGCCTAGATCTAACCCTAAATCTAACCTCCCGCCTAATCCTAACCTTAAGCCCTAATGCTAACTCTAACCCTGAACCCTAAACCTACCCGTAACACTTAACACTAACCCTATCCGTGAACCTTAACCCTGACCCTAACCATTACCCGCACCCAAGCATTTAAACCTGACCCTACCCCTAATCCTTAATGATAACCCTAACACCTAACCCTAACCCTAAGCCCAACACTTAACCCTAATCCTATCCCTTAAACCTAACCCTAACCCTAATGCTACCCCCTAATCGTAACCCTAACCGTGACCAGTAAACCTAACCCTAACCTCTAACACAAATCATAGCACATAACTCTAACCCTAAAACTAACCCTAACCCTAACCCTAACCCTAAACCCTAACTCTTAACCTTAACCCTAAGCGTTAACTCTCACGCTAACCTTTAATCCTAACCCTAATCCTAATCTTCAACCCTAAACCTAACACTTAACCCTAACCCTGTACGTAAACCTAACCCCTCATCTTAACCCTAACCGTAAACCTCAACCCTAAACCAAAGTGTAACCGTTAAACCTAAGAGTAACCTTTAACCCTAACCCTAATCCCTAACCCTAAGCCCTCACCCTAACACTAAACTTCATCCTTAACCCTAACCAGAATCCTAACCCTAAATCTAATTCTCAGACTTCTTGCTTTCTTAGAGTTTAGAAAGCCTGCAATCCTTCGGTGCCATGCGTGAAAGGAGGCTCTACCACTGTGTCCTGCTTGAAACCCATGGGCCCATACCCAGAGTATGATAGAGTGGGTTCCCGGGTACAATCCCAGCCCCCTAAACTCCCCCCGCCCGCCTAATGCAGACAGGGCCCGTGCGCTAAGCATAAACAATACCTTTAACAGATAACCCTAACCCTGAACATAACACCCAACCCTGTTCCTATTTCTCCCCTTAACACGTAAACCTCACCGTGCGCCTAACTTTAACCTCTTATCCTAACGTTAATGCATAACCCATTTCCTGAGAACAAGCCCTATCCCATAATTCTAACCCTATCTCCTAGTCATCACTGTGACACCTAATCCCTAACCCTAATTCTAAACCGCTAACCCTAACCGTAACCCTACCTACAACCCTAACACTGACAGTAACCCTTACTTCTAACCCCAACGCTATGCCTAACAAAAACCCTAACCCTTGACCCTAACCCTTCACCCTAACCCCTAAGCCTTACCCTAACCCTTAACCCTAATCCTAATCCTAACCATTAAACCTAACCCTAGCTCTTAAAGCTAACCCTAAACCTTACCCTCACGACTAGACCTAACCCTGACACTAACCTAACACCTAATCCTAACCAGAACCCCTAAAGCTAACCCTGAAACCTATCCCTAACCCTAGCAGTAAACTTTAACCCTAAACCTAAGCCCAACACGTAACCCTAATCCTATCCTTTTACCCTAAAACTAACCCCTAAACCTAACCTCTATACCTCACCCTAACTCTAACCCCAATCCTAATTCAAACCATATCCCTTCATAAAACACTAACTCCTAACCGCTAACCCTAACACTAACCAAAAACCCTAATCACTAATCCCTAACCCTAAAGCTTAACCTTTACCCTAACCGTTAACCCTCACCCTAAATCTTAACACTGACCCTAACCTTAACCTTTAACTCTAAGCCTAACCCTTAACCCTACAGTAAGGAAGACCCTTAATGCTAATGGGATCCCTTATCCCTAACCCTAACACTACAGCTAAAAATAACCCTAACCTTGGATCCTTAAACCTAACCCCTAACACTTACTTTAACCCCAAACCATAACCCTAATCCTAAGCATTAAACCTAACCCTATCTCTTAACCCTAACGCTAGCCCTTACCCTAACGCCTAGATCTAACCCTAAATCTAACCTCCCGCCTAATCCTAACCTTAAGCCCTAATGCTAACTCTAACCCTGAACCATAAAGCTACCCGTAACACTTAACACTAACCCTATCCGTGAACCTTAACCCTGACCCTAACCATTACCCCCACCCAAGCATTTAACCCTGACCCTATCCCTAATCCTTAATGATAAACCTAACACCTAACCCTAACCCTAAGCCCAACACTTAACCCTAATCCTATCCCTGAACCCTAACCCTAATGCTAACCCCTAAACGTAACCCTAACCGTCATCAGTAAACCTAACCCTAACCTCTAACACAAACCATAGCACATAACTCTAACCCTAAAACTAACCCTAACCCTAACCCTAAACCCTAACTCTTAACCTTAACACTAAGCGTTAACTCTCACGCTAACCTTTAATCCTAACCCTAATCCTAATCTTCAACCCTAAACCTAACACTTAACCCTAACCCTGTACCAAACCCTAACCCCTCATCTTAACCCTAACCGTAAACCTCAACCCGAAACCAAAGTGTAACCGTTAAACCTAAGAGTAACCTTTAACCCTAACCCTAATCCCTAACCCTAAGCCCTCACCCTAACACTAAACTTCATCCTTCACCCTAACCATAATCCTAACCCTAAATCTCATTCTCAGACTTCTTGCTTTCTTAGAGTTTAGAAAGCCTGCAAACCTCCCATGCCATGCGTGAAAGGAGGCTCTACCACTGTGTCCTGCATGAAACCCACGGGCCCATACCCAGAGTATGATAGAGTGGGTTCCCGGGTACAATCCCCGCCCCCTAAACTCCCTCCGCCCGCCTAATGCAGACAGGGCCCGTGCGCTAAGCATAAACAATACCTTTAACAGATAACCCTAACCCTGAACATAACACCCAACCCTGTTCCTATTTCTCCCCTTAACACGTAAACCTCACCGTGCGCCTAACTTTAACCTCTTATCCTAACGTTAATGCATAACCCATTTCCTGAGAACAACCCCTATCCCATAATTCTAACCCTATCTCCTAGTCATCACTGTGACACGTAATCCCTAACCCTAATTCTAAACCGCTAACCCTAACTGTAACCCTACCTACAACCCTAACACTTACAGTAATCCTTACTTCTAACCCCAACGCTATGCCTAACAAAAACCCTAACCTTTGACTCTAACCCTTCACCCTAACCCCTAAGCCTTACCCTAACCCTTAACCCTAATCCTAATCCTAACCATTAAACCTAACCCTAGCTCTTAAAGCTAACCCTAAACCTTATCCTCAAGACTTGACCTAACCCTGACACTAACCTAACACCTAACCCTAACCAGAACCCCTAAAGCTAATCCTGAACCCTATCCCTAACCCTAGCAGTAAACTTTAACCCTAACCTAACCCCAACCCGTATCCCTAATCCTATCCTTTTACTCTAAAACTAACCCCTAAACCTAACCCCTATACCTCACCCTAACTCTAACCCCAATCCTAATTCTAACCATACCCCTTCATAAAACACTAACTCCTAACCGCTAACCCTAACACTAACCAAAAACCCTAATCACTAATCCCTAACTCTAACGCTTAACCTTTACCCTAACCGTTAACCCTCACCCTAAATCTTAACACTGACCCTAACCTTAACCTTTAACTCTAAGCCTAACCCTTAACCCTACAGTAAGGAAGACCCTTAATGCTAATGGGATCCCTTATCCCTAACCCTAACACTACAGCTAAAAATATCCCTAACCTTTGATCCTTAAACCTAACCCCTACCACTTACTTTATCCCCAAACCCTAACCCTAATCCTAAGCATTAAAACTAACCCTATCTCTTAACCCTAACGCTAGCCCTTACCCTAACGCCTAGATCTAACCCTAAATCTAACCTACCGCCTAATCCTAACCTTAAGCCCTAATGCTAACTCTAACCCTGAACCCTAAACCTACCCGTAACCCTTAACACTAACCCTATCCGTGAACCTTAACCCTGACCCTAACCATTACCCGCACCCAAGCATTTACCCCTGACCCTACACCTAATCCTTAATGATAACCCTAACACTAAACCATAACCCTAAGCCCAACACTTAACCCCAATCCTATCCCTTAACCCTAACGCTAACCCTAATGCTAAGCCCTAAACGTAACCCTAACCGTCACCAGTAAACCTAACCCTAACCTCTAACACAAACCATAGCACATAACTCTAACCCTAAAACTAACCCTAACCCTAACCCTAACACTAAACCCTAACTCTTAACCTTAACCCTAAGCGTTAACTCTCACGCTAACCTTTAATCCTAACCCTAATCCTAATCTTCAACCCTAAACCTAACACTTAACCCTAACGCTGAACCTAACCCTAACCCCTCATCTTAACCCTAACCGTAAACCTCAACCCCAAACCAAAGTGTAACCGTTAAACCTAAGAGTAACCTTTAACCCTAACCCTAATCCCTAACCCTAAGCCCTCAACATAACACTAAACTTCATCCTTCACCCTAACCATAATCCTAACCCTAAATCTCATGCTCAGATTTCTTGCTTTCTTAGAGTTTAGAAAGCCTGCAATCCTCCCATGCCATGCGTGAAAGGAGGCTCTACCACTGTGTCCTGCATGAAACCCACGGGCCCATACCCAGAGTATGATAGAGTGGGTTCCCGGGTACAATCCCAGCCCCCTAAACTCCCCCCGCCCGCCTAATGCAGACAGGGCCCGTGCGCTAAGCATAAACAATACCTTTAACAGATAACCCTAACCCTGAACATAACACCCATCCCTGTTCCTATTTCTCCCCTTAACACGTAAACCTCACCGTGCGCCTAACTTTAACCTCTTATCCTAACGTTAATGCATACCCTATTTCCTGAGAACAACCCCTATCCCATAATTCTAACCCTATCTCTTAGTCATCACTGTGACACCTAATCCCTAACCCTAATTCTAAACCGCTAACCCTAACTGTAACCCTACCTACAACCCTAACACTTACAGTAATCCTTACTTCTAACCCCAATGCTATGCCTAACAAAAACCCTAACCCTTCACCCTAACCCTTCACCCTAACCCCTAAGCCTTACCCTAACCCTTAACCCTAATCCTAATCCTAACCATTAAACCTATCCCTAGCTCTTAAAGCTAACCCTAAACCTTATCCTCACGACTTGACCTAACCCTGACACTAACCTAACACCAAACCCTAACCAGAACCCCTAAAGCTAACCCTGAACCCTATCCCTAACCCTAGCAGTAAACTTTAACCCTAAACCTAAGCCCAACCCGTAACCCTAATCCTATCCTTTTACCCGAAAACTAACACCTAAACCTAACGCCTATACCTCACCCTAACACTAAACCCAATCCTAATTCTAACCATACCCCTTCATAAAACACTAACTCCTAACCGCTAACCCTAACACTAACCAAAAACCCTAATCACTAATCCCTAACCCTAACGCTTAACCTTTACCCTAACCGTTAACCCTCACCCTAAATCTTAACACTGACCCTAACCTTCACCTTTAACTCTAAGCCTAACCCTTAACCCTAAGTAAGGAAGACCCTTAATGCTAATGGGATCCCTTATCCCTAACCCTAACACTACAGGTAAAAATAACCCTAACCTTTGATCCTTAAACCTAACCCCTAACACTTACTTTAATCCCAAACCCTAACCCTAATCCTAAGCATTAAACCTTACCCTATCTCTTAACCCTAACGCTAGCCCTTACCCTAACGCCTAGATCTAACCCTAAATCTAACCTACCGACTAATCCTAACCTTAAGCCCTAATGTCAGCTCAAACCCTGAACCGTAAACCTACTCGTAACCCTTAACACTAACCCTATCCGTGAACCTTAACCCTGACCCTAACCATTACCCGCACCCAAGCATTTAACCCTGACCCTACCCCTAATCCTTAATGATAACCCTAACACTAAACCCTAACCCTTAGCCCAACACTTAAGCCTAATCCTATCCCTTAACCCTAACCCTAATGCTAACCCCTAAACGTAACCCTAACCGTGAACAGTAAACCTAACCCTAACCTCTAACACAAACCATAGCACATAACTCTAACCCTAAAACTAACCCTAACCCTAACCCTAACCCCTAACTCTTAACCTTAACCCTAAGTGTTAACTCTCACGCTAACCTTTAATCCTAACCCTAATCCTAATCTTCAACCCTAAACCTAACACTTAACCCTAACCTGTACCAAACACTAACCCCTCATCTTAACCCTAACCATAAACCTCAACCCTAAACCAAAGTGTAACCGTTAAACCTAAGAGTAACCTTTAACCCTAACCCTAATCCCTAACCCTAAGCCCTCATCCTAACACTAAACTTCATCCTTCACCCTAACCATAATCCTAACCCTAAATCTAATTCTCAGACTTCTTGCTTTCTTAGAGTTTAGAAAGCCTGCAATCCTCCCATGCCATGCGTGAAAGGAGGCTCTACCACTGTGTCCTGCATGAAACCCACGGGCCCATACCCAGAGTATGATAGAGTGGGTTCCCGGGTACAATCCCAGCCCCCTAAACTCCCCCCGCCCGCCTAATGCAGACAGGGCCCGTGCGCTAAGCATAAACAATACCTTTAACAGATAACCCTAACCCTGAACATAACACCCAACCCTGTTCCTATTTCTCCCCTTAACACGTAAACCTCACCGTGCGCCTAACTTTAACATCTTATCCTAAAGTTAATGCATAACCCATTTCCTGAGAACAACCCCTATCCCACAATTCTAACACTATCTCCCAGTCATCACTGTGACACCTAATCCCTAACCCTAATTCTAAACCGCTAACCCTAACTGTAACCCTACCTACAACCCTAACACTTACAGTAATCCTTACTTCTAACCCCAACGCTATGCCTAACAAAAACCCTAACCTTTGACTCTAACCCTTCACCCTAACCCCTAAGCCTTACCCTAACCCTTAACCCTAATCCTAATCCTAACCATTAAACCTAACCCTAGCTCTTAAAGCTAACCCTAAACCTTATCCTCACGACTTGACCTAACCCTGACACTAACCTAACACCTAACCCTAACCAGAACCCCTAAAGCTAATCCTGAACCCTATCCCTAACCCTAGCAGTAAACTTTAACCCTAACCTAACCCCAACCCGTATCCCTAATCCTATCCTTTTACTCTAAAACTAACCCCTAAACCTAACCCCTATACCTCACCCTAACTCTAACCCCAATCCTAATTCTAACCATACCCCTTCATAAAACACTAACTCCTAACCGCTAACCCTAACACTAACCAAAAACCCTAATCACTAATCCCTAACTCTAACGCTTAACCTTTACCCTAACCGTTAACCCTCACCCTAAATCTTAACACTGACCCTAACCTTAACCTTTAACTCTAAGCCTAACCCTTAACCCTACAGTAAGGAAGACCCTTAATGCTAATGGGATCCCTTATCCCTAACCCTAACACTACAGCTAAAAATATCCCTAACCTTTGATCCTTAAACCTAACCCCTACCACTTACTTTATCCCCAAACCCTAACCCTAATCCTAAGCATTAAAACTAACCCTATCTCTTAACCCTAACGCTAGCCCTTACCCTAACGCCTAGATCTAACCCTAAATCTAACCTACCGCCTAATCCTAACCTTAAGCCCTAATGCTAACTCTAACCCTGAACCCTAAACCTACCCGTAACCCTTAACACTAACCCTATCCGTGAACCTTAACCCTGACCCTAACCATTACCCGCACCCAAGCATTTACCCCTGACCCTACCCCTAATGCTTAATGATAACCCTAACACTAAACCATAACCCTAAGCCCAACACTTAAGCCCAATCCTATCCCTTAACCCTAACGCTAACCCTAATGCTAACCCCTAAACGTAACCCTAACCGTCACCAGTAAACCTAACCCTAACCTCTAACACAAACCATAGCACATAACTCTAACCCTAAAACTAACCCTAACCCTAACCCTAACACTAAACCCTAACTCTTAACCTTAACCCTAAGCGTTAACTCTCACGCTAACCTTTAATCCTAACCCTAATCCTAATCTTCAACCCTAAACCTAACACTTAACCCTAACGCTGAACCTAACCCTAACCCCTCATCTTAACCCTAACCGTAAACCTCAACCCCAAACCAAAGTGTAACCGTTAAACCTAAGAGTAACCTTTAACCCTAACCCTAATCCCTAACCCTAAGCCCTCAACATAACACTAAACTTCATCCTTCACCCTAACCATAATCCTAACCCTAAATCTCATGCTCAGATTTCTTGCTTTCTTAGAGTTTAGAAAGCCTGCAATCCTCCCATGCCATGCGTGAAAGGAGGCTCTACCACTGTGTCCTGCATGAAACCCACGGGCCCATACCCAGAGTATGATAGAGTGGGTTCCCGGGTACAATCCCAGCCCCCTAAACTCCCCCCGCCCGCCTAATGCAGACAGGGCCCGTGCGCTAAGCATAAACAATACCTTTAACAGATAACCCTAACCCTGAACATAACACCCATCCCTGTTCCTATTTCTCCCCTTAACACGTAAACCTCACCGTGCGCCTAACTTTAACCTCTTATCCTAACGTTAATGCATACCCTATTTCCGGAGAACAACCCCTATCCCATAATTCTAACCCTATCTCTTAGTCATCAATGTGACACCTAATCCCTAACCCTAATTCTAAACCGCTAACCCTAACTGTAACCCTACCTACAACCCTAACACTTACAGTAATCCTTACTTCTAACCCCAATGCTATGCCTAACAAAAACCCTAACCCTTCACCCTAACCCTTCACCCTAACCCCTAAGCCTTACCCTAACCCTTAACCCTAATCCTAATCCTAACCATTAAACCTATCCCTAGCTCTTAAAGCTAACCCTAAACCTTACCCTCACGACTAGACCTAACCCTGACACTAACCTAACACCTAACCCTAACCAGAACCCCTAAAGCTAACCCTGAACCCTATCCCTAACCCTAGCAGTAAACTTTAACCCTAAACCTAAGCCTAACCCGTAACCCTAATCCTATCCTTTTACCCTAAAACTAACCCCTAAACCTAACCCCTATACCTCACCCTAACTCTAACCCCAGTCCTAATTCTAACCATACCCCTTCATAAAACACTAACTCCTAACCGCTAACCCTAACACTAACCAAAAACCCTAATCACTAATCCCTAACCCTAACGCTTAACCTTTACCCTAACCGTTAACCCTCACCCTAAATCTTAACACTGACCCTAACCTTAACCTTTAACTCTAAGCCTAACCCTTAACCCTACAGTAAGGAAGACCCTTAATGCTAATGGGATCCCTTATCCCTAACCCTAACACTACAGCTAAAAATAACCCTAACAGTTGATCCTTAAACCTAACCCCTAACACTTACTTTAACCTCAAAACCTAACCCTAATCCTAAGCATTAAACCTAACCCTATCTCTTAACCCTAACGCTAGCCCTTACCCTAACGCCTAGATCTAACCCTAAATCTAACCTACCGCCTAATCCTAACCTTAAGCCCTAATGCTAACTCTAACCCTGAACCCTAAACCTACCCGTAACCCTTAACACTAACCCTATCCGTGAACCTTAACTCTGACCCTAACCATTACCCGCACCCAAGTATTTAACCCTGACCCTACCCCTAATCCTTAAAGATAACCCTAACACTGAACCCTAAGCCTAAGCCCAACACTTAACCCTAATCCTATCCCTTAACCCTAACCCTAACCCTAATGCTAACCCCTAAACGTAACCCTAACCGTGACCAGTAAACCTAACCCTAACCTCTAACACAAACCATAGCACATAACTCTAACCCTAAAACTAACGCTAACCCTAACCCTAACCCTAAACCCTAACTCTTAACCTTAACCCTAAGCGTTAACCCTCACGCTAACCTTTAATCCTAACCCTAATCCTAATCTTCAACCCTAAACCTAACACTTAACCCTAACCCTGTACCTAACCCTAACCCCTCATCTTAACCCTAACCGTAAACCTCAACCCTAAACCAAAGTGTAACCGTTAAACCTAAGAGTAACCTTTGACCCTAACCCTAATCCCTAACCCTAAGCCCTCACCCTAACAATAAACTTCATCCTTAACTCTAACCATAATCCTAACCCTAAATCTAATTCTCAGACTTCTTGCTTTCTTAGAGTTTAGAAAGCCTGCAATCCTCCCATGCCATGCGTGAAAGGAGGCTCTACCACTGTGTCCTGCATGAAACCCACGGGCCCATACCCAGAGTATGATAGAGTGGGTTCCCGGGTACAATCCCAGCCCCCTAAACTCCCCCCGCCCGCCTAATGCAGACAGGGCCCGTGCGCTAAGCATAAACAATACCTTTAACAGATAACCCTAACCCTGAACATAACACCCAACCCTGTTCCTATTTCTCCCCTTAACACGTAAACCTCACCGTGCGCCTAACTTTAACCTCTTATCCTAACGTTAATGCATAACCCATTTCCTGAGAACAACCCCTATCCCATAATTCTAACCCTATCTCCTAGTCATCACTGTGACACCTAATCCCTAACCCTAATTCTAAACCGCTAACCCTAACCGTAACCCTACCTACAACCCTAACACTGACAGTAACCCTTACTTCTAACCCCAACGCTATGCCTAACAAAAACCCTAACCCTTGACCCTAACCCTTCTCCCTAACCCCTAAGCCTTACCCTAACCCTTAACCCTAATCCTAATCCTAACCATTAAACCTAACCCTAGCTCTTAAAGCTAACCCTAAACCTTACCCTCACGACTAGACCTAACCCTGACACTAACCTAACACCTAACCCTAACCAGAACCCCTAAAGCTAACCCTGAACCCTATCGCTAACCCTAGCAGTAAACTTTAACCCTAAACCTAAGCCCAACCCGTAACCCTAATCCTATCCTTTTACCCTAAAACTATCCCCTATATCTAACCCCTATACCTCACCCTAACTCTAACCCCAATCCTAATTCTAACCTTACCCCTTCATAAAACACTAACCCCTAACCGCTAACCCTAACACTAACCAAAACCTAATCACTAATCCCTAACCCTAACGCTTAACCTTTACCCTAACCGTTAACCCTCACCCTAAATCTTAACACTGACCCTAACCTTAACCTTTAACTCTAAGCCTAACCCTTAACCCTACAGTAAGGAAGACCCTTAATGCTAATGGGATCCCTTCTCCCTAACCCTAACACTACAGCTAAAAATAACCCTAACCTTGGATCCTTAAACCTAACCCCTAACACTTACTTTAACCCCAAAACCTAACCCTAATCCTAAGCATTAAACCTAACCCTATCTCTTAACCCTAACGCTAGCCCTTACTCTAACGCCTATATCTAACCCTAAATCTAACCTACTGCCTAATCCTAACCTTAAGCCCTAATGCTAACTCTAACCCTGAACCCTAAACCTACCCGTAACCCTTAACACGAACCCTATCCGTGAACCTTAACCCTGACCCTAACCATTACCCGCACCCAAGCATTTAACCCTGACCCTACCCCTAATCCTTAATGATAACCCTAACACTAAACCCTAACCCTAACCCAACACTTAACCCGAATTCTATCCCTTAACCCTAACCCTAACACTAATGCTAACCCCTAAACGTAACCCTAACTGTCACCAGTAAACCTAACCCTAACCTCTAACACAAATCATAGCACATAACTCTAACCCTAAAACTAACCCTAACCCTAACCCAAACCCCTAACCCTAACCCTACCCCTAGCCCTAGCCCTAACCCTAACCCTAACCCCTAACACCTAACCCTAACCCTAACCCCTAACCCTAACCCCTAATCCTAACCCTAACCCAACCCTAACCCTAACCCTACCCTAACCCTAACCCTAACCCCAACTCCTAACCCCTAACCCTAACCCTAACCCCTAACCCTAACCCTAACCCCTAACCCTAACCCTAACCCAACCCTACCCCAACCCTAACCCTAACCCCTAACCCTACCCCTAACCCCTAACCCTACCCCTAACCCTAACCCTAACCCCTAACCCTAACCCCTAACCCTACCCCTAACCCTAACCCTACCCCTAACCCTAACCCCTAACCCTAACCCTAACCCTAAACCCTAACCCTAACCCCTAACCCTTAACCCTTAACCCTAACCCAAACCCAAACCCTAACCCTAACCCTAACCCAAACCCTAACCCTAACCCCTAATCCTAACCCCTAACCCTAACCCTAACCCCTAACCCTAACCCTAACTCTTAATGCTAATGGGATCCCTTATCCCTAACCCTAACACTACAGCTAAAAATAACCCTAACTTTGATCCTTAAACCTAACCCCTAACACTTACTTTAACCCCAAACCCTAACCCTAATCCTAAGCATTAAACCTAACCCTATCTCTTAACCCTAACGCTAGCCCTTACCCTAACGCCTAGATCTAACCCTAAATCTAACCTACCACCTAATCCTAACCTTAAGCCCTAATGCTAACTCTAACCCTGAACCCTAAACCTACCCGTAGCCCTTAACACTAACCCTATCAGTGAACCTTAACCCTGACCCTAACCATTACCCGCACCCAAGCATTTAACCCTGACCCTACCCCTAATCCTTAATGATAACCCTAACACTAAACCCTAACCCGAAGCCCAACACTTAACCCTAATCCTATCCCTTAACCCTAACCCTAATGCTAACCCCTAAATGTAACCCTCACCGTGACCAGTTCCTAACCCTAACCTCTAACACAAACCATAGCACATAACTCTAAACCTAAAACTAACCCTAACCCTAACCCTAACACTAAACCCTAACTCTTAACCTTAACCCTAAGCGTTAACTCTCACGCTAACCTTTAATCCTAACCCTAGTCCTAATCTTCAACCCTAAACCTAACACTTAACCCTAACCCTGTACCTAACCCTAACCCCTCATCTTAACCCTAACCGTAAACCTCAACCCTAAACCAAAGTGTAACCGTTAATCCTAAGAGTAACCTTTAACCCTAACCCTAATCCCTAACCCTAAGCCCTCACCCTAACACTAAACTTCATCCTTAACCCTAACCAGAATCCTAACCCTAAATCTAATTCTCAGACTTCTTGCTTTCTTAGAGTTTAGAAAGCCTGCAATCCTCCCATGCCATGCGTGAAAGGAGGCTCTACCACTGTGTCCTGCATGAAACCCACGGGCCCATACCCAGAGTATGATAGAGTGGGTTCCCGGGTACAATCCCAGCCCCCTAAACTCCCCCCGCCCGCCTAATGCAGACAGGGCCCGTGCGCTAAGCATAAACAATACCTTTAACAGATAACCCTAACCCTGAACATAACACCCAACCCTGTTCCTATTTCTCCCCTTAACACGTAAACCTCACCGTGCGCCTAACTTTAACCTCTTATCCTAACGTTAATGCATAACCCATTTCCTGAGAACAACCCCTATCCCATAATTCTAACCCTAGCTCCTAGTCCTCACTGTGACACGTAATCCCTAACCCTAATTCTAAACCGCTAACCGTAACCATAACCCTACCTACAACCCTAACACTGACAGTAACCCTTACTTCTAACCCCAACGCTATGCCTAACAAAAACCCTAACCCTTGACCCTAACCCTTCTCCCTAACCCCTAAGCCTTACCCTAACCCTTAACCCTAATCCTAATCCTAACCATTAAACCTAATCCTAGCTCTTAAAGCTAACCCTAAACCTTACCCTCACGACTAGACCTAACCCTGACACTAACCTAACACCTAACCCTAACCAGAACCCCTAAAGCTAACCCTGAACCCTATCCCTAACCCCAGCAGTAAACTTTCACCCTAAACCTAAGCCCAACCCGTAACCCTAATCCTATCCTTTTACCCTAAAACTAACCCCTAAACCTAACCCCTATACCTCACCCTAACTCTAACCCCAATCCTAATTCTAACCATACCCCTTCATAAAACACTAACTCCTAACCGCTAACCCTAACACTAACCAAAAACCCTAATCACTAATCCCTAACCCTAACGCTTAACCTTTACCCTAACCGTTAACCCTCACCCTAAATCTGAACACTGACCCTAACCTTAACCTTTAACTCTAAGCCTAACCCTTAACCCTACAGTAAGGAAGACACTTAATGCTAATGGGATCCCTTCTCCCTAACCCTAACACTACAGCTAAAAATAACCCTAACCTTGGATCCTTAAACCTAACCCCTAACACTTACTTTAACCCCAAAACCTAACCCTAATCCTAAGCATTAAACCTAACCCTATCTCTTAACCCTAACGCTAGCCCTTACCCTAACGCCTAGATCTAACCCTAAATCTAACCTCCCGCCTAATCCTAACCTTAAGCCCTAATGCTAACACTAACCCTGAACCCTAAACCTACCCGTAACCCTTAACACGAACCCTATCCGTGAACCTTAACCCTGACCCTAACCATTACCCGCACCCAAGCATTTAACCCTGACCCTAACCCTAATCCTTAATGATAACCTTAACACTAAACCCTAACCCTAAGGCCAACACTTAACCCTAATCCTATCCCTTAACCCTAACCCTAACCCTAAAGCTACCCCCTAAACGTAACCCTAACCATGACCAGTAAACCTAACCCTAACCTCTAACACAAACCATAGCACATAACTCTAACCCTAAAACTAAACCTAACCCTAACCCTAACCCCTAACTCTTAACCTTAACCCTATGCGTTAACTCTCACGCCAACCTTTAATCCTAACCCTAATCCTAATCTTCAACCCTAAATCTAACACTTAACCCTAACCCTGTACCAAACCCTAACCCCTCATCTTAACCCTAACCGTAAACCCCACCCGAAACCAAAGTGTAACCGTTAAACCTGAGAGTAACCTTTAACCCTAACCCTAATCCCTAACCCTAAGTCCTCACCCTAACACTAAACTTCATCCTTATCCCTAACCATAATCCTAACCCTAAATCTAATTCTCAGACTTCTTGCTTTCTTAGAGTTTAGAAAGCCTGCAATCCTCCCATGCCATGCGTGAAAGGAGGCTCTACCACTGTGTCCTGCATGAAACCCACGGGCCCATACCCAGAGTATGATAGAGTGGGTTCCCGGGTACAATCCCAGCCCCCTAAACTCCCCCCGCCCGCCTAATGCAGACAGGGCCCGTGCGCTAAGCATAAACAATACCTTTAACAGATAACCCTAACCCTGAACATAACACCCAACCCTGTTCCTATTTCTCCCCTTAACACGTAAACCTCACCGTGCGCCTAACTTTAACCTCTTATCCTAACGTTAATGCATAACCCATTTCCTGAGAACAACCCCTATCCCATAATTCTAACCCTAGCTCCTAGTCATCACTGTGACACCTAATCCCTAACCCTAATTCTAAACCGCTAACCCTAACCGTAACCCTACCTACAACCCTAACACTGACAGTAACCCTTACTTCTAAATCCAACGCTATGCCTAACAAAAACCCTAACCCTTCACCCTAACCCTTCACCCTAACCCCTAAGCCTTACCCTAACCCTTAACCCTAATCCTAATCCTAACCATTAAACCTAACCCTAGCTCTTAAAGCTAACCCTAAACCTTACCCTCATGACTAGACCTAACCCTGACACTAACCTAACACCTAACCCTAACCAGAACCCCTAAAGTTAACCCTGAACCCTATCCCTAACCCTAGCAGTAAACTTTAACCCTAAACCTAAGCCCAACCCGTAACCCTAATCCTATCCTTTTACCCTAAAACTAACCCCAAACCTAACCCCTATACCTCACCCTAACTCTAACCCCAATCCTAATTCTAACCATAAACCCTTCATAAAACACTAACTCCTAACCGCTAACCCCAACACTAACCAAAAACCCTAATCACTAATCCCTAACCCTAACGCTTAACCTTTACCCTAACCGTTAACCCTCACCCTAAATCTTAACACTGACCCTAACCTTAACCTTTAACTCTAAGCCTAACCCTTAACCCTACAGGAAGGAAGACCCTTAATGCTAATGGGATCCCTTCTCCCTAACCCTAACACTACAGCTAAAAATAACCCTAACCTTGGATCCTTAAACCTAACCCCTAACACTTACTCTAACCCCAAACCCTAACCCTAATCCTAAGCATTAAACCTAACCCTATCTCTTAACCCTAACGCTAGCCCTTACCCTAACGCCTAGATCTAACCCTAAATCTAACTACCGCCTAATCCTAACCTTAAGCCCTAATGCTAACACTAATCCTGAACCCTAAACCTACCCATAACCCTTAACACTAACCCTATCTGTGAACCTTAACCCTGACCCCAACCATTACCCGCACCCAAGCATTTAACCCTGATTCTAACCATAATCCTTAATGATAAACCTAACAATAAACCCTAACCCTAAGCCCAGCACTTAACCCTAATCCTATCCCTTAACCCTAACCCTAACCCTAATGCTACCCCCTAAACGTTACTCTAACCGTGACCAGTAAACCTAACCCTAACCTTTAACACAAACCATAGCACATAACTCTAACCCTAAAACTAACCCTAACCCTAACCCCTAACTCTTAACCTTAACCCTATGCGTTAACTCTCACGCCAACCTTTAATCCTAACCCTAATCCTAATCTTCAACCCTAAATCTAACACTTAACCCTAACCCTGTACCAAACCCTAACCCCTCATCTTAACCCTAACCGTAAACCCCACCCGAAACCAAAGTGTAACCGTTAAACCTGAGAGTAACCTTTAACCCTAACCCTAATCCCTAACCCTAAGTCCTCACCCTAACACTAAACTTCATCCTTAACCCTAACCATAATCCTAACCCTAAATCTAATTCTCAGACTTCTTGCTTTCTTAGAGTTTACAAAGCCTGCAATCCTCCCATTCCATGCGTGAAAGGAGGCTCTACCACTGTGTCCTGCATGAAACCCACGGGCCCATACCCAGAGTATGATAGAGTGGGTTCCCGGGTACAATCCCAGCCCCCTAAACTCCCCCCGCCCGCCTAATGCAGACAGGGCCCGTGCGCTAAGCATAAACAATACCTTTAACAGATAACCCTAACCCTGAACATAACACCCAACCCTGTTCCTATTTCTCCCCTTAACACGTAAATCTCACCGTGCGCCTAACTTTAACCTCTTATCCTAACGTTAATGCATAACCCATTTCCTGAGAACAACCCCTATCCCATAATTCTAACCCTATCTCCTAGTCATCACTGTGACACCTAATCCCTAACCCTAATTCTAAACTGCTAACCCTAACCGTAACCCTACCTACAACCCTAACACTGACAGTAACCCTTACTTCTAACCCCAACGCTATGCCTAACAAAAACCCTAACCCTTGACCCTAACCCTTCACCCTAACCCCTAAGCCTTACCCTAACCCTTAACCCTAATCCTAATCCTAACCATTAAACCTAACCCTAGCTCTTAAAGCTAACCCTAAACCTTACCCTCACGACTAGACCTAACCCTGACACTAACCTAACACCTAACCCTAACCAGAACCCCTAAAGCTAACCCTGAACCCTATCCCTAACCCTAGCAGTAAACTTTAACCCTAAACCTAAGCCCAACCCGTAACCCTAATCCTATCCTTTTACCCTAAAACTAACCTCGAAACCTAACCCCTATACCTCACCCTAACTCTAACCCCAATCCTAATTCTAACCATACCCCTTCATAAAACACTAACTCTTAACCGCTAACCCTAACACTAACCAAAAACCCTAATCACTAATCCCTAACCCTAACGCTTATCCTTTACCCTGACCGTTAACCCTCACCCTAAATCTTAACACTGACCCTAACCTTAACCTTTAACTCTAAGCCTAACTCTTAACCCTACAGGAAGGAAGAACCTTAATGCTAATGGGATCCCTTATCCCTAACCCTAACACTACAGCTAAAAATAACCCTAACCTTGGATCCTTAAACCTAACCCCTAACACTTACTTTAACCCCAAACCCTAACCCTAATCCTAAGCATTAAACCTAACCCTATCTCTTAACCCTAATGCTAGCCCTTACCCTAACGCCTAGATCTAACCCTAAATCTAACCTACCGCCTAATCCTAACCTTAAGCCCTAATGCTAACTCTAACCCTGAACCCTAAACCTACCCGTAACCCTTAACACTAACCCTATCCGTGAACCTTAACCCTGACCCTAACCATTACCCGCACCCAAGCATTTAACTCTGACCCTACCCCTAATCCTTAATGATAACCTTAACACTAAACCCTAAGCCTAAGCCCAACACTTAACCCTAATCCTATCCCTTAAACCTAACACTAACCCTAACCCTAATGCTAACCCCTAAACCTAACCCTAACCGTGACCAGTAAACCTAACTCTAACCTCTAACACAAAACATAGCACATAACTCTAACCCTAAAACTAACCCTAACCGTAACTCTAAACCCTAACTCTTAACCTTAACCCTAAGCGTTAACTCTCACGCTAACCTTTAATCCTAACCCTAATCCTAATCTTCAACCCTAAACCTAACACTTAACCCTAACCCTGTACCTAACCCTAACCCCTCATCTTAAACCTAACCGTAAACCTCAACCCGAAACCAAAGTGTAACCGTTAAACCAAAGAGTAACCTTTAACCCTAACCCTAATCCCTAACCCTAAGCCCTCACCCTAACACTAAACTTCATCCTTAACCCTAACCATAATCCTAACCCTAAATCTAATTCTCAGACTTCTTGCTTTCTTAGAGTTTAGAAAGCCTGCAATCCTCCGATGCCATGCGTGAAAGGAGGCTCTACCACTGTGTCCTGCATGAAACCCACGGGCCCATACCCAGAGTATGATAGAGTGGGTTCCCGGGTACAATCCCAGCCCCCTAAACTCCCCCCGCCCGCCTAATGCAGACAGGGCCCGTGCGCTAAGCATAAACAATACCTTTAACAGATAACCCTAACCCTGAACATAACACCCAACCCTGTTCCTATTTCTCCCCTTAACACGTAAACCTCACCGTGCGCCTAACTTTAACCTCTTATCCTAACGTTAATGCATAACCCATTTCCTGAGAACAACCCCTATCCCATAATTCTAACCCTATCTCCTAGTCATCACTGTGACACCTAATCCCTAACCCTAATTCTAAACTGCTAACCCTAACCGTAACCCTACCTACAACCCTAACACTGACAGTAACCCTTACTTCTAACCCCAACGCTATGCCTAACAAAAACCCTAACCCTTGACCCTAACCCTTCACCCTAACCCCTAAGCCTTACCCTAACCCTTAACCCTAATCCTAATCCTAACCATTAAACCTAACCCTAGCTCTTAAAGCTAACCCTAAACCTTACCCTCACGACTAGACCTAACCCTGACACTAACCTAACACCTAACCCTAACCAGAACCCCTAAAGCTAACCCTGAACCCTATCCCTAACCCTAGCAGTAAACTTTAACCCTAAACCTAAGCCCAACCCGTAACCCTAATCCTATCCTTTTACCCTAAAACTGACCCCTAAACCTGACCGGTATACCTCACCCTAACTCTAATCCCAATCCTAATTCTAACCATACCCCTTCATAAAACACTAACTCTTAACCGCTAACCCTAACACTAACCAAAAACCCTAATCACTAATCCCTAACCCTAACGCTTAACCTTTACCCTGACCGTTAACCCTCACCGTAAATCTTAACACTGACCCTAACCTAACCTTTAACTCTAAGCCTAACACTTAACCCTACAGTAAGGAAGACCCTTAATGCTAATGGGATCCCTTATCCCTAACCCTAACACTGCAGCTAAAAATAACCCTAACCTTCGATCCTTAAACCTAACCCCTAACACTTACTTTAACCCCAAACCCTAACCCTAATCCTAAGCATTAAACCTAACCCTATCTCTTAACCCTAACGCTAGACCTTACCCTAACGCCTAGATCTAACCCTAAATCTAACCTACCGCCTAATCCCAACCTTAAGAACTAATGCTAACACTAACCCTGTACCCTAAACCTACCCGTAACCCTTAACACTAACCCTATCCGTGAACCTTAAACCTGACACTAACCATTACCCGCACCCAAGCATTTAACCCTGACCCTAACCCTATTCCTTAATGCTAAACCTAACACTAAACCCTAACCCTAAGGCCAACACTTATCCCTAAACCTATCCCTTAATCCTAACACTAACCCTAATGCTACCCCCTAAACGTAACCCTAACCGTGACCAGTAAACCTAACCCTAACCTCTAACACAAACCATAGCACATAACTCTAACCCTAAAACTAACCCTAACCCTAAACCTAACCCTAAACCCTAACTCTTAACCTTAACCCTAAGCGTTAACTCTCACGCTAACCTTTAATCCTAACCCTAATCCTAATCTTCAACCCTAAACCTAACACTTAACCCTAACCCTGTACCAAACCCTAACCCCTCATCTTAACCCTAACCGTAAACCTCAACCCTAAATCAAAGTGTAACCGTTAAACCTAAGAGTAACCTTTAGCCCTAACCCTAATCCCTAACCCTAAGCCTTCAGCTTAACACTAAACTTCATCCTTACCCTAACCAGAATCCTAACCCTAAATCTAATTCTCAGACTTCTTGCTTTCTTAGAGTTTAGAAAGCCTGCAATCCTCCGATGCCATGCGTGAAAGGATCTCTACCACTGTGTCCTGCATGAAACCCATGGGCCCATACCCAGAGTATGATAGAGTGGGTTCCCGGGTACAATCCCAGCCCCCTAAACTCCCCCTGCCCGCCTAATGCAGGCAGGGCCCGTGCGCTAAGCATAAACAATACCTTTAACAGATAACCCTAACCCTGAACATAACACCCAACCCTGTTCCTATTTCTCCCCTTAACACGTAAACCTCACCGTGCGCCTAACTTTAACCTCTTATCCTAACGTTAATGCATAACCCATTTCCTGAGAACAACCCCTATCCCATAATTCTAACCCTATCTCCTAGTCATCACTGTGACACCTAATCCCTAACCCTAATTCTAAACCGCTATCCCTAACTGTAACCCTACCTACAACCCTAACACTGACAGTAACCCTTACTTCCAACCCCAACGCTATGCCTAACAAAAACCCTAACCCTTGCCCCTAACCCTTCACCCTAACCCCTAAGCCTTACCCTAACCCTTAACCCTAATCCTAATCCTAACCATTAAACCTAACCCTAGCTCTTAAAGCTAACCCTAAACCTTACCCTCACGACTAGACCTAACCCTGACACTAACCTAACACCTAACCCTAACCAGAACCCCTAAAGCTAACCCTGAACCCTATATCTAACCCTAGCAGTAAACTTTAACCCTAAACCTAAGCCCAACCCGTAACCCTACTCCTATCCTTTTACCCTAAAACTAACCCCTAAACCTAACCCCTATACCTCACCCTAACTCTAAACCCAATCCTAATTCTAACCATACCCCTTCATAAAACACTAACTCCTAACCGCTAACCCTAACACTAACCAAAAACCCTAATCACTAATCCCTAACCCTAACGCTTAACCTTTACCCTGACCGTTAACCCTCACCCTAAATCTTAACACTGACCCTAACCTAACCTTTAACTCTAAGCCTAACCCTTAACCCTACAGTAAGGAAGACCCTTAATGCTAATGGGATCCCTTATCCCTAACCCTAACACTACAGCTAAAAATAACCCTAACCTTGGATCCTTAAACCTAACCCCTAAAACTTACTTTAACCCCTAACCCTAACCCTAATCCTAAGCATTAAACCTAACCCTATCTCTTAACCCTAACGCTAGCCCTTACCCTAACGCCTAGATCTAACCCTAAATCTAATCTTCCGCCTAATCCTAACCTTTAGCCCTAATGCTAACGCTAACCCTGAACCCTAAACCTACCCGTAACCCTTAACACTAACCCTATCCGTGAACCTTAACCCTGACCCTAACCATTACCCGCACCCAAGCATTTAACCCTGATTCTAACCCTAATCCTTAATGATAAACCTAACACTAAACCCTAACCCTAAGCCCAACACTTAACCCTAATCCTATCCCTTAAACCTAACCCTAACCCTAATGCTACCCCCTAATCGTAACCCTAACCGTGACCAGTAAACCTAACCCTAACCTCTAACACAAATCATAGCACATAACTCTAACCCTAAAACTAACCCTAACCCTAACCCTAACCCTAAACCCTAACTCTTAACCTTAACCCTAAGCGTTAACTCTCACGCTAACCTTTAATCCTAACCCTAATCCTAATCTTCCACCCTAAACCTAATACTTAACCCTAACCCTGTACCTAATCCTAACCCCTCATCTTAACCCTAACCGTAAACCTCAACCCTAAACCAAAGTGTAACCGTTAAACCTAAGAGTAACCTTTAACCCTAACCCTAATCCCTAACCCTAAGCCCTCACCCTAACACTAAACTTCATCCTTAACCCTAACCAGAATCCTAACCCTAAATCTAATTCTCAGACTTCTTGCTTTCTTAGAGTTTAGAAAGCCTGCAATCCTCCCATGCCATAAGTGAAAGGAGGCTCTACCACTGTGTCCTCCATGAAACCCACGGGCCCATACCCAGAGTATGATAGAGTGGGTTCCTGGGTACAATCCCAGCCCCCTAAACTCCCCCTGCCCGCCTAATGCAGGCAGGGCCCGTGCGCTAAGCATAAACAATACCTTTAACAGATAACCCTAACCCTGAACATAACACCCAACCCTGTTCCTATTTCTCCCCTTAACACGTAAACCTCACCGTGCGCCTAACTTTAACCTCTTATCCTAACGTTAATGCATAACCCATTTCCTGAGAACAACCCCTATCCCATAATTCTAACCCTATCTCCTAGTCATCACTGTGACACCTAATCCCTAACCCTAATTCTAAACCGCTATCCCTAACTGTAACCCTACCTACAACCCTAACACTGACAGTAACCCTTACTTCCAACCCCAACGCTATGCCTAACAAAAACCCTAACCCTTGACCCTAACCCTTCACCCTAACCCCTAAGCCTTACCCTAACCCTTAACCCTAATCCTAATCCTAACCATTAAACCTAACCCTAGCTCTTAAAGCTAACCCTAAACCTGACCCTCACGACTAGACCTAACCCTGACACTAAACTAACACCTAACCCTAACCAGAACCCCTAAAGCTAACCCTGAACCCTATATCTAACCCTAGCAGTAAATTTAACCCTAAACCTAAGCCCAACCCGTAACCCTAATCCTATCCTTTTACCCTAAAACTAACCCCTAAACCTAACCCCTATACCTCACCCTAACTCTAAACCCAATCCTAATTCTAACCATACCCCTTCATAAAACACTAACTCCTAACCGCTAACCCTAACACTAACCAAAAACCCTAATCACTAATCCCTAACCCTAACGCTTAACCTTTACCCTGACCGTTAACCCTCACCCTAAATCTTAACACTGACCCTAACCTAACCTTTAACTCTAAGCCTAACCCTTAACCCTACAGTAAGGAAGACCCTTAATGCTAATGGGATCCCTTATCCTTAACCCTAACACTACAGCTAAAAATAACCCTAACCTTGGATCCTTAAACCTAACCCCTAACACTTACTTTAACTCCTAACCCTAACCCTAATCCTAAGCATTAAACCTAACCCTATCTCTTAACCCTAACGCTAGCCCTTACCCTAACGCCTAGATCTAACCCTAAATCTAATCTACCGCCTAATCCTAACCTTAAGCCCTAATGCTAACGCTAACCCTGAACCCTAAACCTACCCGTAACCCTTAACACTAACCCTATACGTGAACCTTAACCCTGACCCTAACCATTACCCGCACCCAAGCATTTAACCCTGATTCTAACCCTAATCCTTAATGATAAACCTAACACTAAACCCTAACCCTAAGCCCAACACTTAACCCTAATCCTATCCCTTAAACCTAACCCTCACCCTAATGCTACCCCCTAATCGTAACCCTAACCGTGACCAGTAAACCTAACCCTAACCTCTAACACAAATCATAGCACATAACTCTAACCCTAAAACTAACCCTAACCCTAACCCTAACCCTAAACCCTAACTCTTAACCTTAACCCTAAGCGTTAACTCTCACGCTAACCTTTAATCCTAACCCTAATCCTAATCTTCCACCCTAAACCTAACACTTAACCCTAACCCTGTACCTAACCCTAACCCCTCATCTTAACCCTAACCGTAAACCTCAACCCTAAACCAAAGTGTAACCGTTAAACCTAAGAGTAACCTTTAACCCTAACCCTAATCCCTAACCCTAAGCCCTCACCCTAACACTAAACTTCATCCTTAACCCTAACCAGAATCCTAACCCTAAATCTAATTCTCAGACTTCTTGCTTTCTTAGAGTTTAGAAAGCCTGCAATCCTCCCATGCCATAAGTGAGAGGAGGCTCTACCACTGTGTCCTCCATGAAACCCACGGGCCCATACCCAGAGTATGATAGAGTGGGTTCCCGGGTACAATCCCAGCCCCCTAAACTCCCCCCGCCCGCCTAATGCAGACAGGGCCCGTGCGCTAAGCATAAACAATACCTTTAACAGATAACCCTAACCCTGAACATAACACCCAACCCTGTTCCTATTTCTCCCCTTAACACGTAAACCTCACCGTGCGCTTAACTTTAACCTCTTATCCTAACGTTAATGCATAACCCATTTCCTGAGAACAACCCCTATCCCATAATTCTAACCCTATCTCCTAGTCATCACTGTGACACCTAATCCCTAACCCTAATTCTAAACCGCTAACCCTAACCGTAACCCTACCTACAACCCTAACACTGACAGTAACCCTTACTTCTCACCCCAACGCTATGCCTAACAAAAACCCTAACCCTTGACCCTAACCCTTCACCCTAACCCCTAAGCCTTACCCTAACCCTTAACCCTAATCCTAATCCTAACCATTAAACCTAACCCTGGCTCTTAAAGCTAACCCTAAACCTTACCCTCACGACTAGACCTAACCCTGACACTAACCTAACACCTAACCCTAACCAGAACCCCTAAAGCTAACCCTGAACCCTATCCCTAACCCTAGCAGTAAACTTTAACCCTAAACCTAAGCCCAACCCGTAACCCTAATCCAATACTTTTACCCTAAAACTAACCCCTAAACCTAACCCCTATACCTCACCCTAACTCTAACCCCAATCCTAATTCTAACCATACCCCTTCATAAAACACTAACTCCTAACCGCTAACCCTAACACTAACCAAAAACCCTAATTTCTAATCCCTAACCCTAACGCTTAACCTTTACCCTGACCGTTAACCCTCACCCTAAATCTTAACACTGACCCTAACCTTAACCTTTAACTCTAAGCCTAACCCTTAACCCTACAGGAAGGAAGACCCTTAATGCTAATGGGATCCCTTATCCCTAACCCTAACACTACAGCTAAAAATAACCCTAACCTTGGATCCTTAAACCTAACCCCTAACACTTACTTTAACCCCAAACCCTAACCCTAATCCTAAGCATTAAACCTAACCCTATCTCTTAACCCTAACGCTAGCCCTTACCCTAACGCCTAGATCTAACCCTAAATCTAACCAACCGCCTAATCCTAACCTTAAGCCCTAATGCTTACACTAACCCTGTACCCTAAACCTACCCGTAACCCTTAACACTAACCCTATCCGTGAACCTTAACCCTGACCCTAACCATTACCCGCACCCAAGCATTTAACCCTGATTCTAACCCTAATCCTTAATGATAAACCTAACACTAAACCCGAACCCTAAGCCCAACACTTAACCCTAATCCTATCCCTTAACCCTAACCCTAACCCTAATGCTACCCCTAAACGTAACCCTAACCGTGACCAGTAAACCTAACCCTAACCTCTAACACAAACCATAGCACATAACTCTAACCCTAAAACTAACCCTAACCCTAACCCTAACTCTTAACCTTAACCCTAAGCGTTAACTCTCACGCTAACCTTTAATCCTAACCCTCATCCTAATCTTCAACCCTAAACCTAACACTTAACCCTAACCCTGTACCAAACCCTAACCCCTCATCTTAACCCTAACCGTAAACCTCAACCCTAAACCAAAGTGTAACCGTTAAACCTAAGAGTAACCTTTAACCCTAACCCTAATCCCTAACCCTAAGCCTTCAGCTTAACACTAAACTTCTTCCTTAACCCTAACCAGAATCCTAACCCTAAATCTAATTCTCAGACTTCTTGCTTTCTTAGAGTTTAGAAAGCCTGCAATCCTCCGATGCCATGCGTGAAAGGAGGCTCTACCACTGTGTCCTGCATGAAACCCATGGGCCCATACCCAGAGTATGATAGAGTGGGTTCCCGGGTACAATCCCAGCCCCCTAAACTCCCCCCGCCCGCCTAATGCAGGCAGGGCCCGTGCGCTAAGCATAAACAATACCTTTAACAGATAACCCTGACCCTGAACATAACACCCAACCCTGTTCCTATTTCTCCCCTTAACACGTAAACCTCACCGTGCGCCTAACTTTAACCTCTTATCCTAACGTTAATGCATAACCCATTTCCTGAGAACAAGCCCTATCCCATAATTCTAACCCTATCTCCTAGTCATCACTGTGACACCTAATCCCTAACCCTAATTCTAAACCGCTAACCCTAACCGTAACCCTACCTACAACCCTAACACTGACAGTAACCCTTACTTCCAACCCCAACGCTATGCCTAACAAAAACCCTAACCCTTGACCCTAACCCTTCACCCTAACCCCTAAGCCTTACCCTAACCCTTAACCCTAATCCTAATCCTAACCATTAAACCTAACCCTAGCTCTTAAAGCTAACCCTAAACCTTACCCTCACGACTAGACCTAACCCTGACACTAACCTAACACCTAACCCTAACCAGAACCCCTAAAGCTAACCCTGAACCCTTTCCCTAACCCTAGCAGTAAACTTTAACCCTAAACCTAAGCCCAACCCGTAACCCTAATCCTATCCTTTTACCCTAAAACTAACCCCTAAACCTAACCCGTAAAGCTCACCCTAACTCTAAACCCAATCCTAATTCTAACCATACCCCTTCATAAAACACTAACTCCTAACTGCTAACCCTAACACTAACCAAAAACCCTAATCACTAATCCCTAACCCTAACGCTTAACCTTTACCCTGACCGTTAACCCTCACCCTAAATCTTAACACTGACCCTAACCTAACCTTTAACTCTAAGCCTAACCCTTAACCCTACAGTAAGGAAGACCCTTAATGCTAATGGGATCCCTTATCCCTAACCCTAACACTACAGCTAAAAATAACCCTAACCTTGGATCCTTAAACCTAACCCCTAACACTTACTTTAACCCAAAACCCTAACCCTAATCCTAAGCATTAAACCTAACCCTATCTCTTAACCCTAACGCTAGCCCTTACCCTAACGCCTAGATCTAACCCTAAATCTAATCTTCCGCCTAATCCTAACCTTAAGCCCTAATGCTAACACTAACCATGAACCCTAAACCTACCCGTAACCCTTAACACTAACCCTATCCGTGAACCTTAACCCTGACCCTAACCATTACCCGCACCCAAGCATTTAACCCTGATTCTAACCCTAATCCTTAATGATAAACCTAACACTAAACCCTAACCCTAAGCCCAACACTTAACCCTAATCCTATCCCTTAAACCTAACCCTAACCCTAATGCTACCCCCTAAACGTAACCCTAACCGTGACCAGTAAACCTAACCCTAACCTCTAACACAAACCATAGCACATAACTCTAACCCTAAAACTAACCCTAACCCTAACCCTAACCCTAAACCCTAACTCTTAACCTTAACCCTAAGCGTTAACTCTCACGCTAACCTTTAATCCTAACCCTAATCCTAATCTTCCACCCTAAACCTAACACTTAACCCTAACCCTGTACCTAACCCTAACCCCTCATCTTAACTCTAACCGTAAACCTCAACCCTAAACCAAAGTGTAACCGTTAAACCTAAGAGTAACCTTTAACCCTAACCCTAATCCCTAACCCTAAGCTCTCACCCTAACACTAAACTTCATCCTTAACCCTAACCAGAATCCTAACCCTAAATCTAATTCTCAGACTTCTTGCTTTCTTAGAGTTTAGAAAGCCTGCAATCCTCCCATGCCATGAGTGAAAGGAGGCTCTACCACTGTGTCCTCCAAGAAACCCACGGGCCCATACCCAGAGTATGATAGAGTGGGTTCCCGGGTACAATCCCAGCCCCTTAAACTCCCCCCGCCCGCCTAATGCAGACAGGGCCCGTGCGCTAAGCATAAACAATACCTTTAACAGATAACCCTAACCCTGAACATAACACCCAACCCTGTTCCTATTTCTCCCCTTAACACGTAAACCTCACCGTGCGCCTAACTTTAACCTCTTATCCTAACGTTAATGCATAACCCATTTCCTGAGAACAACCCCTATCCCATAATTCTAACCCTATCTCCTAGTCATCACTGTGACACCTAATCCCTAACCCTAATTCTAAACCGCTAACCCTAACCGTAACCCTACCTACAACCCTAACACTGACAGTAACCCTTACTTCTCACCCCAACGCTATGCCTAACAAAAACCCTAACCCTTGACCCTAACCCTTCACCCTAACCCCTAAGCCTTACCCTAACCCTTAACCCTAATCCTAATCCTAACCATTAAACCTAACCCTAGCTCTTAAAGCTAACCCTAAACCTTACCCTCACGACTAGACCTAACCCTGACACTAACCTAACACCTAACCCTAACCAGAACCCCTAAAGCTAACCCTGAACCCTATCCCTAACCCTAGCAGTAAACTTTAACCCTAAACCTAAGCCCAACCCGTAACCCTAATCCTATACTTTTACCCTAAAACTAACCCCTAAACCTAACCCCTATACCTCACCCTAACTCTAACCCCAATCCTAATTCTAACCATACCCCTTCATAAAACACTAACTCCTAACTGCTAACCCTAACACTAACCAAAAACCCTAATCACTAATCCCTAACCCTAACGCTTAACCTTTACCCTGACCGTTAACCCTCACCCTAAATCTTAACACTGACCCTAACCTAACCTTTAACTCTAAGCCTAACCCTTAACCCTACAGTAAGGAAGACCCTTAATGCTAATGGGATCCCCTATCCCTAACCCTAACACTACAGCTAAAAATAACCCTAACCTTGGATCCTTAAACCTAACCCCTAACACTTACTTTAACCCCAAACCCTAACCCTAATCCTAAGCATTAAACCTAACCCTATCTCTTAACCCTAGCGCTAGCCCTTACCCTAACGCCTAGATCTAACCCTAAATCTAATCTACCGCCTAATCCTAACCTTAAGCCCTAATGCTAACACTAACCATGAACCCTAAACCTACCCGTAACCCTTAACACTAACCCTATCCGTGAACCTTAACCCTGACCCTAACCATTACCCGCACCCAAGCATTTAACCCTGATTCTAACCCTAATCCTTAATGATAAACCTAACACTAAACCCTAACCCTAAGCCCAACACTTAACCCTAATCCTATCCCTTAAACCTAACCCTAACCCTAATGCTACCCCCTAAACGTAACCCTAACCGTGACCAGTAAACCTAACCCTAACTTCTAACACAAACCATAGCACATAACTCTAACCCTAAAACTAACCCTAAGCCTAACCCTAAACCCTAACTCTTAACCTTAACCCTAAGCGTTAACTCTCACGCTAACCTTTAATCCTAACCCTAATCCTAATCTTCAACCCTAAACCTAACACTTAACCCTAACCCTGTACCAAACACTAACCCCTCATCTTAACCCTAACCGTAAACCTCAACCCTAAACCAAAGTGTAACCGTTAAACCTAAGAGTAATCTTTAACCGTAACCCTAATCCCTAACCCTAAGCCCTCACCCTAACACTAAACTTCATCCTTAACCCTAACCATAATCCTAACCCTAAATCTAATTCTCAGACTTCTTGCTTTCTTAGAGTTTAGAAAGCCTGCAATCCTCCCATGCCATGCGTGAAAGGAGGCTCTACCACTGTGTCCTGCATGAAACCCACGGGCCCATACCCATAGTATGATAGAGTGTGTTCCCGGGTACAATCCCAGCCCTATAAACTACCCCCGCCCGCCTAATGCAGACAGGGCCCGTGCGCTAAGCATAAACAATACCTTTAACAGATAACCCTAACCCTGAACATAACACCCAACCCTGTTCCTATTTCTCCCCTTAACACGTAAACCTCACCGTGCGCCTAATTTAACCTCTCATCCTAACGTTAATGCATAACCCCTTTCCTGAGAACAACCCCATCCGATAATTCTAACCCTATCTCCTAGTCATCACTGTGACACCTAATCCCTAACCCTAATTCTACACCGCTAACCCTAACCGTAACCCTACCTACAACCCTAACACTGACAGTAACCCTTACTTCTAACCCCAACGCTATGCCTAACAAAAACCCTAACACTTGACTCTTACCCTTCACCCTCACCCCTAAGCCTTACCCTAACCCTTAACCCTAATCCTAATCCTAACCATTAAACCTAACCCTAGCTCTTAAAGCTAACCCTAAACCTTACCCTCACGACTAGACCTAACCCTGACACTAACCTAACACCTAACCCTAACCAGAACCCCTAAAGCTAACCCTGAACCCTATCCCTAAACCTAGCAGTAAACTTTAACCCTAAACCTAAGCCCAACCCGTAACCCTAATCCTATCCTTTTACCCTACAACTAACCCCTAAACCTAACCCCTATACCTCACCCTAACTCTAACCCCAATCCTAATTCTAACCATACCCCTTCATAAAACACTAACTCCTAACCGCTAACCCTAACACTAACCAAAAACCCTAATCACTAGTCCCTAACCCTAACGCTTAACCTTTACCCTGACCGTTAACCCTCACCCTAAATCTTAACACTGACCCTAACCTTAACCTTTAACTCTAAGCCTAACCCTTAACCCTACAGTAAGGAAGACCCTTAATGCTAATGGGATCCCCTATCCCTAACCCTAACACTACAGCTAAAAATAACCCTAACCTTGGATCCTTAAACCTAACCCCTAACACTTACTTTAACCCCAAACCCTAACCCTAATCCTAAGCATTAAACCTAACCCTATCTCTTAACCCTAACGCTAGCCCTTACCCTAACGCCTAGATCTAACCCTAAATCTAACCTACCGCCTAATCCTAACCTTAAGCCCTAATGCTAACACTAACCCTGAACCCTAAACCTACCCGTAACCCTTAACACTAACCCTATCCGTGAACGTTAAGCCTGACCCTAACCATTACCCGCACCCAAGCATTTAACCCTGACCCTAACGCTAATCCTTAATGAGAAACCTAACACTAAACCCTAACCCTAAGCCCAACACTTCACCCTAATCCTTTCACTTTTCCTTAACCATAACCCTAACCCTAATGCTAACCCCTAAACGTAACCCTAACCATGACCAGTAAACCTAACCCTAACCTGTAACACAAACCATAGCACATAACTCTAACCCTAAAACTAACCCTAACCCTAAACCTAAACCCTAACTCTTAACCTTAACCCTAAGCGTTAACTCTCACGCTAACCTTTAATCCTAACCCTAATCCTAATCTTCAATCCTAAACCTAACACTTAACCCTAACCCTGTACCAAACCCTAACCCCTCATCTTAACCCTAACCGTAAACCTCAACCCTAAACCAAAGTGTAACCATTAAACCTAAGAGTAACCTCTAACCCTAACCGTAATCCCTAACCCTAAGTCCTCACCCTAACACTAAACTTCATCCTTCACCCTAACCAGAATCCTAAACCTAAATCTAATTCTCAGACTTCTTGCTTTCTTAGAGTTTAGAAATCCTGCAATCCTCCCATGCCATGCGTGAAAGGAGGCTCTACCACTGTGTCCTGCATGAAACCCACGGGCCCATACCCAGAGTATGATAGAGTGGGTTCCCGGGTACAATCCCAGCCCCCTAAACTCCCCCCGCCCGCCTAATGCAGACAGGGCCCGTGCGCTAAGCATAAACAATACCTTTAACAGATAACCCTAACCCTGAACATAACACCCAACCCTGTTCCTATTTCTCCCCTTAACACGTAAACCTCACCGTGCGCCTAACTTTAACCTCTTATCCTAACGTTAATGCATAACCCATTTCCTGAGAACAAGCCCTATCCCATAATTCTAACCCTATCTCCTAGTCATCACTGTGACACCTAATCCCTAACCCTAATTCTAAACCGCTAACCCTAACCGTAACCCTACCTACAACCCTAACACTGACAGTAACCCTTACTTCTAACCCCAACGCTATGCCTAACAAAAACCCTAACCCTTGACCCTAACCCTTCACCCTAACCCCTAAGCCTTACCCTAACCCTTAACCCTAATCCTAATCCTAACCATAAACCTAACCCTAGCTCTTAAAGCTAAGCCTAAACCTTACCCTCACGACTAGACCTAACCCTGACACTAACCTAACACCTAACCGTAACCAGAACCCCTAAAGCTAACCCTGAACCCTATCCCTAACCCTAGCAGTAAACTTTAACCCTAAACCTAAGCCCAACCCGTAACCCTAATCCTATCCTTTTACCCTAAAACTAACCACTAAACCTAACCCCTATACCTCACCCTAACTCTAACCCCAATCCTAATTCTTTTTTTTTTTGAAATAATATGGGAAATATTCATGATAAATTATTAAGTGAACAGTGCAAGTTAAAAACAATAGTTTCATATTTTTTTCCCCACCCCCCTTTCCCGAGTCAGCACCTTCAAGTGTTACCACTCCCCAAAAGGTGTGCAATGCACTCATTGTGTAGGCATACCCCCATCCCCTCCCCCACCCCCACCTCAGTCTGATGTCCAATTGGTGTCATTCCCAGATTTGTATTTAGGTGATGATCAGGGAAACCAATTTTCTGGTGAGTACATGTGATGCTTGTTTTTCCATTCTTGGGATACTTCACTTAATATAATGGGTTCCAACTCTCTCCAGGAAAACCATAGAGATGTCGTATCTTCATCATTCCTTATAGCTGAGTAATATTCCATGGTATACATATACCACAGTTTACTAATCCAATCATGTATTGATGGGCATTTGGGTTGTTTCCACATCTTTGCTATTGTGAATTGTGCTGCTATAAACATTTGGGTACACGTGCCTTTGTAACAGAATGACCTTTTTTCCTTTGGGTATATGCCCAGTAATGTGATTGCTGGGTCAAATGGCAGGTCTACTTGAATCTGTTTAAGATACCTCCATAATGCTTTCCACAGGGGTTGCACTAGTTTGCAGTCCCACCAGCAGTGTATTAGTGTTCCTGTCTCTCCACACCCACGCCAACATGTGTTGTTTTGGGTTTTTTTGATAAAGGCCATTCTCACTGGGGTTAAGTGATATCTCATTGTGGTTTTGATTTGCATTTCCCTGATGATTAGAAAACATTGCAATGAAGTTCTACCCAACAAGCTGAACAAAAAACCGTCTCACTTATCAGTTTTCTCAATAAATGTGAATGGCTTCAATTCCCCGCTCAAGAGACATAGACTGGCCCAATGGATAAAAAAGCACAAGCCAAGTATCTGCTGTCTCCAAGAAACCCACCTAACGAGCAAAGATGCATTTAGACTGAAAGTAAAAGGATGGAAATCGGTATTTCAAGCAAACGGTAACGAAAAGAAAGCTGGTGTGGCAATCTTAATTTCCAATAACTTAGCTTTCAAACCAACAAAAATAATAAAAGACAAAAATGGCTACTACATACTGGTCAAGGGCACAATTCAACAAGAAGCCATGACTATACTCAATATATATGCACCCAACCTAGGTGCACCTAGATTCATAAAGCAAACCCTACTAGATCTGAACCAGATGATAGATAATAATACTGTAATAGCTGGAGACTTTAACACCCCACTGACAGTACAGGACAGATCCTCTAAACAGAAAATAAACAAAGACATAATGGACCTAAATAGAATGCTAGAACAAATGGGCATGGCTGACATCTATAGGACATTCTACCCAAAGTCCACAGAATATACATTCTTCTCATCAGCTCACAGGACATTCTCTAAGATTGACCATGTCCTAGGACATAAATCATGTCTTCAAAAATTCAAAAAAATAGAAATTATACCATGCATCTTCTCAGATCACAGCGGAATAAAAGTAACAATGATCACAAACAGAAACCCTCACTCTTACTCAAAGTCATGGAAGCTAAATAACCTTCTCCTGAATAATTATTCTATAAAAGAAGAAATCAAGATGGAAATCAAAAATTTCTTTGAATTAAATGACAATGGAGATACAACTTATCAAAATCTATGGGATGCAGCTAAAGCAGTCCTGAGAGGAAAATTCATATCCATAAATGCCTATATCAAAAAGACAGAAAACATGCAAATAGACAAACTAACGAATAGACTCAAAGAGCTGGAGAAAGAAGAACAGAACGATCCCAAACCCAGCAGAAGGCGAGAAATTACTAAGATCAAATCAGAACTAAATGAAAAGGACAACAAAGAAACTATAAGGGAAATTAATAAAACAAAAAGTTGGTTCTTTGAAAAGATAAACAAAATAGACACACCTCTGGCTAGACTAACCAAGAACACAAAAGGAAAATCTCTAATAACCTCCATTAGGAACATGAAAGGAGAAATCACAACCGATGCTACAGAGATACAAGATATCATCTATGAATTCTACAAAAATCTTTATGCACACAAACTGGAGAACGTGGAGGAAATGGACAAATTTTTAGAGACACATAGACTTCCCAGGCTCAACCAGGAAGAAATAGAGTACCTGAACAGACCAATATCAAGAACTGAAATCGAAACAGCAATAAAAAACCTTCCCAAAAAGAAAAGCCCTGGTCCAGATGGGTTCACACCTGAATTTTACCATACATACAAAGAAGAACTGGTGCCCATCCTACATAAACTATTCTCCAATATTGAGAAGGATGGAGTTCTCCCCAACACGTTCTACCAAGCCAATATAACATTAATACCAATCCTAATTCTAACCATACCCCTTCATAAAACACTAACTCCTAACCGCTAACCCTAACACTAACCAAAAACCCTAATCACTAATCCCTAACCCTAACGCTTAACCTTTACCCTAACCATTAACCCTCACCCTAAATCTTAACACTGACCCTAACCTAACCTTTAACTCTAAGCCTAACCCTTAACCCTACAGTAAGGAAGACCCTTAATGCTAATGGGATCCCCTATCCCTAACCCTAACACTACAGCTAAAAATAACCCTAACCTTGGATCCTTAAACCTAACCCCTAACACTTACTTTAACCCCAAACCCTAACCCTAATCCTAAGCATTAAACCTAACCCTATCTCTTAACCCTAGCGCTAGCCCTTACCCTAACGCCTAGATCTAACCCTAAATCTAATCTACCGCCTAATCCTAACCTTAAGCCCTAATGCTAACACTAACCATGAACCCTAAACCTACCCGTAACCCTTAACACTAACCCTATCCGTGAACCTTAACCCTGACCCTAACCATTACCCGCACCCAAGCATTTAACCCTGATTCTAACCCTAATCCTTAATGATAAACCTAACACTAAACCCTAACCCTAAGCCCAACACTTAACCCTAATCCTATCCCTTAAACCTAACCCTAACCCTAATGCTACCCCCTAAACGTAACCCTAACCGTGACCAGTAAACCTAACCCTAACTTCTAACACAAACCATAGCACATAACTCTAACCCTAAAACTAACCCTAAGCCTAACCCTAAACCCTAACTCTTAACCTTAACCCTAAGCGTTAACTCTCACGCTAACCTTTAATCCTAACCCTAATCCTAATCTTCAACCCTAAACCTAACACTTAACCCTAACCCTGTACCAAACACTAACCCCTCATCTTAACCCTAACCGTAAACCTCAACCCTAAACCAAAGTGTAACCGTTAAACCTAAGAGTAATCTTTAACCGTAACCCTAATCCCTAACCCTAAGCCCTCACCCTAACACTAAACTTCATCCTTAACCCTAACCATAATCCTAACCCTAAATCTAATTCTCAGACTTCTTGCTTTCTTAGAGTTTAGAAAGCCTGCAATCCTCCCATGCCATGCGTGAAAGGAGGCTCTACCACTGTGTCCTGCATGAAACCCACGGGCCCATACCCATAGTATGATAGTGTGTGTTCCCGGGTACAATCCCAGCCCTATAAACTACCCCCGCCCGCCTAATGCAGACAGGGCCCGTGCGCTAAGCATAAACAATACCTTTAACAGATAACCCTAACCCTGAACATAACACCCAACCCTGTTCCTATTTCTCCCCTTAACACGTAAACCTCACCGTGCGCCTAATTTAACCTCTCATCCTAACGTTAATGCATAACCCCTTTCCTGAGAACAACCCCATCCGATAATTCTAACCCTATCTCCTAGTCATCACTGTGACACCTAATCCCTAACCCTAATTCTACACCGCTAACCCTAACCGTAACCCTACCTACAACCCTAACACTGACAGTAACCCTTACTTCTAACCCCAACGCTATGCCTAACAAAAACCCTAACACTTGACTCTTACCCTTCACCCTCACCCCTAAGCCTTACCCTAACCCTTAACCCTAATCCTAATCCTAACCATTAAACCTAACCCTAGCTCTTAAAGCTAACCCTAAACCTTACCCTCACGACTAGACCTAACCCTGACACTAACCTAACACCTAACCCTAACCAGAACCCCTAAAGCTAACCCTGAACCCTATCCCTAAACCTAGCAGTAAACTTTAACCCTAAACCTAAGCCCAACCCGTAACCCTAATCCTATCCTTTTACCCTACAACTAACCCCTAAACCTAACCCCTATACCTCACCCTAACTCTAACCCCAATCCTAATTCTAACCATACCCCTTCATAAAACACTAACTCCTAACCGCTAACCCTAACACTAACCAAAAACCCTAATCACTAGTCCCTAACCCTAACGCTTAACCTTTACCCTGACCGTTAACCCTCACCCTAAATCTTAACACTGACCCTAACCTTAACCTTTAACTCTAAGCCTAACCCTTAACCCTACAGTAAGGAAGACCCTTAATGCTAATGGGATCCCCTATCCCTAACCCTAACACTACAGCTAAAAATAACCCTAACCTTGGATCCTTAAACCTAACCCCTAACACTTACTTTAACCCCAAACCCTAACCCTAATCCTAAGCATTAAACCTAACCCTATCTCTTAACCCTAACGCTAGCCCTTACCCTAACGCCTAGATCTAACCCTAAATCTAACCTACCGCCTAATCCTAACCTTAAGCCCTAATGCTAACACTAACCCTGAACCCTAAACCTACCCGTAACCCTTAACACTAACCCTATCCGTGAACGTTAAGCCTGACCCTAACCATTACCCGCACCCAAGCATTTAACCCTGACCCTAACGCTAATCCTTAATGAGAAACCTAACACTAAACCCTAACCCTAAGCCCAACACTTCACCCTAATCCTTTCACTTTTCCTTAACCATAACCCTAACCCTAATGCTAACCCCTAAACGTAACCCTAACCATGACCAGTAAACCTAACCCTAACCTGTAACACAAACCATAGCACATAACTCTAACCCTAAAACTAACCCTAACCCTAAACCTAAACCCTAACTCTTAACCTTAACCCTAAGCGTTAACTCTCACGCTAACCTTTAATCCTAACCCTAATCCTAATCTTCAATCCTAAACCTAACACTTAACCCTAACCCTGTACCAAACCCTAACCCCTCATCTTAACCCTAACCGTAAACCTCAACCCTAAACCAAAGTGTAACCATTAAACCTAAGAGTAACCTCTAACCCTAACCGTAATCCCTAACCCTAAGTCCTCACCCTAACACTAAACTTCATCCTTCACCCTAACCAGAATCCTAAACCTAAATCTAATTCTCAGACTTCTTGCTTTCTTAGAGTTTAGAAATCCTGCAATCCTCCCATGCCATGCGTGAAAGGAGGCTCTACCACTGTGTCCTGCATGAAACCCACGGGCCCATACCCAGAGTATGATAGAGTGGGTTCCCGGGTACAATCCCAGCCCCCTAAACTCCCCCCGCCCGCCTAATGCAGACAGGGCCCGTGCGCTAAGCATAAACAATACCTTTAACAGATAACCCTAACCCTGAACATAACACCCAACCCTGTTCCTATTTCTCCCCTTAACACGTAAACCTCACCGTGCGCCTAACTTTAACCTCTTATCCTAACGTTAATGCATAACCCATTTCCTGAGAACAAGCCCTATCCCATAATTCTAACCCTATCTCCTAGTCATCACTGTGACACCTAATCCCTAACCCTAATTCTAAACCGCTAACCCTAACCGTAACCCTACCTACAACCCTAACACTGACAGTAACCCTTACTTCTAACCCCAACGCTATGCCTAACAAAAACCCTAACCCTTGACCCTAACCCTTCACCCTAACCCCTAAGCCTTACCCTAACCCTTAACCCTAATCCTAATCCTAACCATAAACCTAACCCTAGCTCTTAAAGCTAAGCCTAAACCTTACCCTCACGACTAGACCTAACCCTGACACTAACCTAACACCTAACCGTAACCAGAACCCCTAAAGCTAACCCTGAACCCTATCCCTAACCCTAGCAGTAAACTTTAACCCTAAACCTAAGCCCAACCCGTAACCCTAATCCTATCCTTTTACCCTAAAACTAACCACTAAACCTAACCCCTATACCTCACCCTAACTCTAACCCCAATCCTAATTCTTTTTTTTTTTGAAATAATATGGGAAATATTCATGATAAATTATTAAGTGAACAGTGCAAGTTAAAAACAATAGTTTCATATTTTTTTCCCCACCCCCCTTTCCCGAGTCAGCACCTTCAAGTGTTACCACTCCCCAAAAGGTGTGCAATGCACTCATTGTGTAGGCATACCCCCATCCCCTCCCCCACCCCCACCTCAGTCTGATGTCCAATTGGTGTCATTCCCAGATTTGTATTTAGGTGATGATCAGGGAAACCAATTTTCTGGTGAGTACATGTGATGCTTGTTTTTCCATTCTTGGGATACTTCACTTAATATAATGGGTTCCAACTCTCTCCAGGAAAACCATAGAGATGTCGTATCTTCATCATTCCTTATAGCTGAGTAATATTCCATGGTATACATATACCACAGTTTACTAATCCAATCATGTATTGATGGGCATTTGGGTTGTTTCCACATCTTTGCTATTGTGAATTGTGCTGCTATAAACATTTGGGTACACGTGCCTTTGTAACAGAATGACCTTTTTTCCTTTGGGTATATGCCCAGTAATGTGATTGCTGGGTCAAATGGCAGGTCTACTTGAATCTGTTTAAGATACCTCCATAATGCTTTCCACAGGGGTTGCACTAGTTTGCAGTCCCACCAGCAGTGTATTAGTGTTCCTGTCTCTCCACACCCACGCCAACATGTGTTGTTTTGGGTTTTTTTGATAAAGGCCATTCTCACTGGGGTTAAGTGATATCTCATTGTGGTTTTGATTTGCATTTCCCTGATGATTAGAAAACATTGCAATGAAGTTCTACCCAACAAGCTGAACAAAAAACCGTCTCACTTATCAGTTTTCTCAATAAATGTGAATGGCTTCAATTCCCCGCTCAAGAGACATAGACTGGCCCAATGGATAAAAAAGCACAAGCCAAGTATCTGCTGTCTCCAAGAAACCCACCTAACGAGCAAAGATGCATTTAGACTGAAAGTAAAAGGATGGAAATCGGTATTTCAAGCAAACGGTAACGAAAAGAAAGCTGGTGTGGCAATCTTAATTTCCAATAACTTAGCTTTCAAACCAACAAAAATAATAAAAGACAAAAATGGCTACTACATACTGGTCAAGGGCACAATTCAACAAGAAGCCATGACTATACTCAATATATATGCACCCAACCTAGGTGCACCTAGATTCATAAAGCAAACCCTACTAGATCTGAACCAGATGATAGATAATAATACTGTAATAGCTGGAGACTTTAACACCCCACTGACAGTACAGGACAGATCCTCTAAACAGAAAATAAACAAAGACATAATGGACCTAAATAGAATGCTAGAACAAATGGGCATGGCTGACATCTATAGGACATTCTACCCAAAGTCCACAGAATATACATTCTTCTCATCAGCTCACAGGACATTCTCTAAGATTGACCATGTCCTAGGACATAAATCATGTCTTCAAAAATTCAAAAAAATAGAAATTATACCATGCATCTTCTCAGATCACAGCGGAATAAAAGTAACAATGATCACAAACAGAAACCCTCACTCTTACTCAAAGTCATGGAAGCTAAATAACCTTCTCCTGAATAATTATTCTATAAAAGAAGAAATCAAGATGGAAATCAAAAATTTCTTTGAATTAAATGACAATGGAGATACAACTTATCAAAATCTATGGGATGCAGCTAAAGCAGTCCTGAGAGGAAAATTCATATCCATAAATGCCTATATCAAAAAGACAGAAAACATGCAAATAGACAAACTAACGAATAGACTCAAAGAGCTGGAGAAAGAAGAACAGAACGATCCCAAACCCAGCAGAAGGCGAGAAATTACTAAGATCAAATCAGAACTAAATGAAAAGGACAACAAAGAAACTATAAGGGAAATTAATAAAACAAAAAGTTGGTTCTTTGAAAAGATAAACAAAATAGACACACCTCTGGCTAGACTAACCAAGAACACAAAAGGAAAATCTCTAATAACCTCCATTAGGAACATGAAAGGAGAAATCACAACCGATGCTACAGAGATACAAGATATCATCTATGAATTCTACAAAAATCTTTATGCACACAAACTGGAGAACGTGGAGGAAATGGACAAATTTTTAGAGACACATAGACTTCCCAGGCTCAACCAGGAAGAAATAGAGTACCTGAACAGACCAATATCAAGAACTGAAATCGAAACAGCAATAAAAAACCTTCCCAAAAAGAAAAGCCCTGGTCCAGATGGGTTCACACCTGAATTTTACCATACATACAAAGAAGAACTGGTGCCCATCCTACATAAACTATTCTCCAATATTGAGAAGGATGGAGTTCTCCCCAACACGTTCTACCAAGCCAATATAACATTAATACCAATCCTAATTCTAACCATACCCCTTCATAAAACACTAACTCCTAACCGCTAACCCTAACACTAACCAAAAACCCTAATCACTAATCCCTAACCCTAACGCTTAACCTTTACCCTAACCGTTAACCCTCACCCTAAATCTTAACACTGACCCTAACCTTAACCTTTAACTCTAAGCCTAACCCTTAACCCTACAGTAAGGAAGACCCTTAATGCTAATGGGATCCCTTATCCCTAACCCTAACACTACAGCTAAAAATAACCCTAACCTTGGATCCTTAAACCTAACCCCTAACACTTACTTTAACCCCAAACCCTAACCCTAATCCTAAGCATTAAACCTAACCCTATCTCTTAACCCTAACGCTAGCCCTTACCCTAACGCCTAGATCTAACCCTAAATCTAACCTACCGCCTAATCCTAACCTTAAGCACTAATGCTAACACTAACCCTGAACCCTAAACCTACCCGTAACCCTTAACACTAACCGTATCTGTGAACCTTAACCCTGACCCTAACCATTACCCGCACCCAAGCATTTAACCCTTATTCTAACCCTAATCTTTAATGAAAAACCTAACACTAAACCCTAAACCTAAGGCCAACACTTAACCCTAATCCTATCCCTTAACCCTAACCCTAACCCTAATGCTAACCCCTAAACGTAACCCTAACCGTGACCAGTAACCTAACCCTAACCTCTAACACAAACCATAGGACATAACTCTAACCCTAAAACTAACCCTAACCCTAACCCTAACCCTAAACCCTAACTCTTAACCTTAACCCTAAGCGTTAACTCTCACGCTAACCTTTAATCCTAACCCTAATCCTAATCTTCAACCCTAAACCTAACACTTAACCCTAACCCTGTACGTAAACCTAACCCCTCATCTTAACCCTAACCGTAAACCTCAACCCTAAACCAAAGTGTAACCGTTAAACCTAAGAGTAACCTTTAACCCTAACCCTAATCCCTAACCCTAAGCCCTCACCCTAACACTAAACTTCATCCTTAACCCTAACCAGAATCCTAACCCTAAATCTAATTCTCAGACTTCTTGCTTTCTTAGAGTTTAGAAAGCCTGCAATCCTCCCGTGCCATGCGTGAAAGGAGGCTCTACCACTGTGTCCTGCATGAAACCCATGGGCCCATACCCAGAGTATGATAGAGTGGGTTCCCGGGTACAATCCCAGCCCCCTAAACTCCCCCCGCCCACCTAATGCAGACAGGGCCCGTGCGCTAAGCATAAACAATACCTTTAACAGATAACCCTAACCCTGAACATAACACCCAACCCTGTTCCTATTTCTCCCCTTAACACGTAAACCTCACCGTGCGCCTAACTTTAACCTCTTATCCTAACGTTAATGCATAACCCATTTCCTGAGAACAAGCCCTATCCCATAATTCTAACCCTATCTCCTAGTCATCACTGTGACACCTAATCCCTAACCCTAATTCTAAACCGCTAACCCTAACCGTAACCCTACCTACAACCCTAACACTGACAGTAACCCTTACTTCTAACCCCAACGCTATGCCTAACAAAAACCCTAACCCTTGACCCTAACCCTTCACCCTAACCCCTAAGCCTTACCCTAACCCTTAACCCTAATCCTAATCCTAACCATTAAACCTAACCCTAGCTCTTAAAGCTAACCCTAAACCTTACCCTCACGACTAGACCTAACCCTGACACTAACCTAACACCTAACCCTAACCAGAACCCCTAAAGCTAACCCTGAACCCTATCCCTAACCCTAGCAGTAAACTTTAACCCTAAACCTAAGCCCAACCCGTAACCCTAATCCTATCCTTTTACCCTAAAACTAACCCCTAAACCTAACCCCTATACCTCACCCTAACTCTAACCCCAATCCTAATTCTAACCATACCCCTTCATAAAACACTAACTCCTAACCGCTAACCCTAACACTAACCAAAAACCCTAATCACTAATCCCTAACCCTAACGCTTAACCTTTACCCTAACCGTTAACCCTCACCCTAAATCTTAACACTGACCCTAACCTTAACCTTTAACTCTAAGCCTAACCCTTAACCCTACAGTAAGGAAGACCCTTAATGCTAATGGGATCCCTTATCCCTAACCCTAACACTACAGCTAAAAATAACCCTAACCTTGGATCCTTAAACCTAACCCCTAACACTTACTTTAACCCCAAACCCTAACCCTAATCCTAAGCATTAAACCTAACCCTATCTCTTAACCCTAACGCTAGCCCTTACCCTAACGACTAGATCTAACCCTAAATCTAACCTACCGCCTAATCCTAACCTTAAGCCCTAATGCTAACACTAACCCTGAACCCTAAACCTACCCGTAACCCTTAACACTAACCCTATCCGTGAACCCTAACCCTGACCCTAACCATTACCGCACCCAAGCATTTAACCCTGATTCTAATCCTAATCCTTAATATTAAACCTAACACTAAAGCCTAACCCTAAGCCCAACACTTAACCCTAATCCTATCCCTTAACCCTAACCCTAACCCTAATGCTACCCCCTAAACGTAACCCTAACCGTGACCAGTAAACCTAACCCTAACCTCTAACACAAACCATAGCACATAACTCTAACCCTAAAACTAACCCTAACCCTAATCCTAACCCTAAACCCTAACTCTTAACCTTAACACTAAGCGTTAACTCTCACGCTAACCTTTAATCCTAACCCTAATCCTAATCTTCAACCCTAAACCTAACACTTAACCCTAACCCTGTACCAAACCCTAACCCCTCATGTTAACCCTAACCGTAAACCTCAACCCTAAACCAAAGTGTAACCGTTAAACCTAAGTGTAACCTTTAACCCTAACCCTAATCCCTAACCCTAAGCCCTCACCCTAACACTAAACTTCATCCTTAACCCTAACCAGAATCCTACCCCTAAATCTAATTCTCAGACTTCTTGCTTTCTTAGAGTTTAGAAAGCCTGCAATCCTCCCATGCCATGCGTGAAAGGAGGATCTACCACTGTGTCCTGCATGAAACTCACGGGCCCATACCCAGAGTATGATAGAGTGGGTTCCCGGGTACAATCCCAGCCCCCTAAACTCCCCCCGCCCGCCTAATGCAGACAGGGCCCGTGCGCTAAGCATAAACAATACCTTTAACAGATAACCCTAACCCTGAACATAACACCCAACCCTGTTCCTATTTCTCCCCTTAACACGTAAACCTCACCGTGCGCCTAACTTTAACCTCTTATCCTAACGTTAATGCATAACCCATTTCCTGAGAACAACCCCTATCCCATAATTCTAACCCTATCTCCTAGTCATCACTGTGACACCTAATCCCTAACCCTAATTCTAAACCGCTAACCCTAACCGTAACCCTACCTACAACCCTAACACTGACAGTAACCCTTACTTCTAACCCCAACGCTATGCCTAACAAAAACCCTAACCCTTGACCCTAACTCTTCACCCTAACCCCTAAGCCTTACCCTAACCCTTTGCCTAATCCTAATCCTAACCATTAAACCTAACCCTAGCTCTTAAAGCTAACCCTAAACCTTACCCTCACGACTAGACCTAACCCTGACACTAACCTAACACCTAACCCTAACCAGAACCCCTAAAGCTAACCCTGAACCCTATCCCTAACCCCAGGAGTAAACTTTAACCCTAAACCTAAGCCCAACCCGTAACCCTAATCCTATACTTTTACCCTAAAACTAACCCCTAAACCTAACCCCTATACCTCACCCTAACTCTAACCCCAATCCTAATTCTAACCATACCCCTTCATAAAACACTAACTCCTAACCGCTAACCCTAACACTAACCAAAAACCCTAATCACTAATCCCTAACCCTAACGCTTAACCTTTACCCTAACCGTTAACCCTCACCCTAAATCTTAACACTGACCCTAACCTTAACCTTTAACTCTAAGCCTAACCCTTAACCCTACAGTAAGGAAGACCCTTAATGCTAATGGGATCCCTTATCCCTAACCCTAACACTACAGCTAAAAATAACCCTAACCTTGGATCCTTAAACCTAACCCCTAACACTTACTTTAACCCCAAACCCTAACCCTAATCCTAAGCATTAAACCTAACCCTATCTCTTAACCCGAATGCTAGCCCTTACCCTAACGCCTAGATCTAACCCTAAATCTAACCTACCGCCTAATCCTAACCTTAAGCCCTAATGCTAACACTAACCCTGAACTCTAAACCTACCCGTAACCCTTAACACTAACCCTATCCGTGAACCTTAACCCTGACCCTAACCATTACCCGCACCCAAGCATTTAACCCTGACCCTAACCCTAATCCTTAATGATAACCTTAACACTAAACCCTAACCCTAAGCCCAACACTTAACCCTAATCCTATCCCTTAACCCTAACCCTAACCCTCATGCTACCCCCTAAACGTAACCCTAACCGTGACCAGTAAACCTAACCCTAACCTCTAACACAAACCATAGCACATAACTCTAACCCTAAAACTAACCCTAACCCTAACCCTAACCCTAAACCCTAACTCTTAACCTTAACCCTAAGCGTTAACTCTCACGCTAACCTTTAATCCTAACCCTAATCCTAATCTTCAACCCTAAACCTAACACTTAACCCTAACCCTGTACCAAACCCTAACCCCTCATCTTAACACTAACCTTAAACCTCAACCCTAAACCAAAGTGTAACCGTTAAACCTAAGAGTAACCTTTAACCCTAACCCTAATCCCTAACCCTAAGCCCTCACCCTAACACTAAACTTCATCCTTAACCCTAACCAGAATCCTAACCCTAAATCTAATTCTCAGACTTCTTGCTTTCTTTTTTTTTTTTTATTTTTTTTTTTCAATTTAATTTTACAGAATCAAAGAGTCTAACAGTATATCTTGTTATATACAGTATGTCCTCATAATGTATACATTATTTCTTGTAAAATAATATGAAATAATATGGGAAATATTCATGATAAATTATTAAGTGAACAGTGCAAGTTAAAAACAATAGTTTCATATTTTTTTCCCCACCCCCCCTTTTCCGAGTCATCACCTTCAAGTGTTACCACTCCCCAAACGGTGCGCAATGCACTCATTGTGTAGGCATACCCCCATCCCCTCCCCCACCCCCCACCTCAGTCTGATGTCCAATTGGTGTCATTCCCAGATTTGTATTTAGGTGATGATCAGGGAAACCAATTTTCTGGTGAGTACATGTGATGCTTGTTTTTCCATTCTTGGGATACTTCACTTAATATAATGGGTTCCAACTCTCTCCAGGAGAACCATAGAGATGTCGTATCTTCATCATTCCTTATAGCTGAGTAATATTCCATGGTATACATATACCACAGCTTACTAATCCAATCATGTATTGATGGGCATTTGGGTTGTTTCCACATCTTTGCTATTGTGAATTGTGCTGCTATAAACATTTGGGTACACGTGCCTTTGTTACAGAATGACCTTTTTTTTTTTTTTTTTTTTTTATTATTTTTTTATTATATATATATTTTTTTTCAATTTAGTTTTACAGAATCAAAGAGTCTAACAGTATATCTTGTTAGATACAGTATGTCCTCATAATGTATACATTATTTCTTGTACAATGATATGAAATAATATGGGAAATATTCATGATAAATTATTAAGTGAACAGTGCAAGTTAAAAACAATAGTTTCATATTTTTTTCCCCACCCCCCCTTTCCCGAGTCAGCACCTTCAAGTGTTACCACTCCCCAAACGGTGTGCAATGCACTCATTGTGTAGGCATACCCCCATCCCCTCCCCCACCCACCACCTCAGTCTGATGTCCAATTGGTGTCATTCCCAGATTTGTATTTAGGTGATGATCAGGGAAACCAATTTTCTGGTGAGTACATGTGATGCTTGTTTTTCCATTCTTGGGATACTTCACTTAATATAATGGGTTCCAACTCTCTCCAGGAGAACCATAGAGATGTCGTATCTTCATCATTCCTTATAGCTGAGTAATATTCCATGGTATACATATACCACAGCTTACTAATCCAATCATGTATTGATGGGCATTTGGGTTGTTTCCACATCTTTGCTATTGCGAATTGTGCTGCTATAAACATTTGGGTACACGTGCCTTTGTAACAGAATGATCTTTTTTCCTTTGGGTATATGCCCAGTAATGGGATTGCTGGGTCAAATGGCAGGTCTACTTGAATCTGTTTAAGATACCTCCATAATGCTTTCCACAGGGGTTGCACTAGTTTGCAGTCCCACCAGCAGTGTATTAGTGTTCCTATCTCTCCACACCCACGCCAACATGTGTTGTTTTGGGTTTTTTTGATAAAGGCCATTCTCACTGGGGTTAAGTGATATCTCATTGTGGTTTTGATTTGTATTTCCCTGATGATTAGAGATGTTGAACACTTTTTCATATGTTTGTTAGCCATTTTTATATCTTCTTTTGAAAAATTTCTATTCATGTCCTTTGCCCACTTTTTGATAGGGTTTCTTGATTTTTTCTTGCTGATTTTCCTGAGTTCTAAATAGATTCTTGTTATCAGTCCTTTATCTGATGTGTAGTATGCAAAAATTTTTTCCCATTCTGTAGGTGGTCTGTTTATTCTCTGGACTGTTTCTTTGGCTGTGCAGAAGCTTTTTAATTTAATCATGTCCCATTCATTTATTTTTTGTTGCTGCTGTGATTGCCTTGGGGGTCTTCTTCATAAATTCTTTGCCTAGGCCAATGTCTGTAAGAGTCTTTCCTACATTTTCTTCTAGAATTCTGATTGTATCACGCCTAAGGTTTAAGTCTGTTATCCACCGTGATTTGATTTTTGTGAGAGGTGAAAGCTGTGGGTCCTGTTTCAGTCTTCTGCAAGTGGCTAACCAATTCTCCCAGCACCATATGTTGAATAGGGATTCTTGTCCCCAGAGTATATTCTTTCCCGCTTTGTCAAAAATTAGGTGACTATATGAGGATGGTTCTATATTTGGATTTTCTGTTGTGTTCCACTGGTCTGTGTCCCTGCACTTGTGCCAATACCAGGCTGTTTTAAGAACCACGGCCTTGTAGTATAGTTTGAGGTCTGGCAAATTAATACCTCCCATTTTGTTTTTGTTGCTTAAAATTGCTTTTGCTATACGGGGTCTTCTTTGATTCCATACAAAGTGTATAATTATTTTCTCTATGTCTGTAAAGAATGATGTTGGTAATTTAATAGGGATTGCATTGAATTTGTAGATCACTTTGGGTAGTATAGACATTTTAACAATGTTGATTCTTCCGATCCACGAGCATGGTATATTTTTCCATCTATTTGCAAGTTCTGCTATTTCTTTTCTCAGTGTTTCATAGTTTTCCTTATAGAGGTCCTTTACCTCTTTAGTTAGATATATACCTAGATATTTTATTTTCTTTGTTGCTATTTTGAAGGGTATTGAGTCTTTAATTTGGTTTTCCGATTGACTGTTATTGGCATATATAAATGCCTCTGATTTGTGTATATTAATTTTGTAGCCTGAGACTTTGCTGTATTCGTTAATCAATTCCAGGAGTCTCTTGGTTGAATCCTGGGGGTTTTCCAGATATAACATCATATCATCAGCAAAAAGTGAGAGTTTGATCTCTTCCTTCCCTATTTGGACTCCCTTGATTCTGCTCTCTTGCCTGATAGCTCTCGCAAGGACTTCCAATACTATGTTGAAAAGTAATGGAGACAATGGGCAGCCCTGTCTGGTTCCAGTTCTAAGTGGGAGTGCTTTCAGTTTTTTCCCATTCAGTATGATGTTGGCTGTGGGTTTGTCATATATGGCTTGTATCATTTTTAGGTAGGTTCCATCAATGCCTATTTTGTTAAGCGTTTTTATCATAAAAGGGTGTTGAATTTTGTCAAATGCTTTTTCTGCATCTAATGAGAGTATCATATGATTTTTGTTTTTGCTTCTATTTATGTGGTGAATTACATTGATAGATTTACGTATGTTGAACCACCCCTGCATCTCTGGGATGAAGCCCACTTGGTCGTGGTGGATTACTTTTTTGATAAGTACTTGGATTCGATTTGCTAGTATTTTATTGAAAATTTTTGCATCTATATTCATGAGGGAAATTGGTCTGTAGTTCTCTATTTTTGTTGTGTCCTTTCCAGGTTTTGGTATTAATGTTATATTGGCTTGGTAGAACGTGTTGGGGAGAACTCCATCCTTCTCAATATTGGAGAATAGTTTATGTAGGATGGGCACCAGTTCTTCTTTGTATGTATGGTAGAATTCAGGTGTGAACCCATCTGGACCAGGGCTTTTCTTTTTGGGAAGGTTTTTTATTGCTGTTTCGATTTCAGTTCTTGATATTGGTCTGTTCAGGTACTCTATTTCTTCCTGGTTGAGCCTGGGAAGACTATGTGTCTCTAAAAATTTGTCCATTTCCTCCACGTTCTCCAGTTTGTGTGCATAAAGATTTTTGTAGAATTCATAGATGATATCTTGTATCTCTGTAGCATCGGTTGTGATTTCTCCTTTCATGTTCCTAATGGAGGTTATTAGAGATTTTACTTTTGTGCTCTTGGTTAGTCTAGCCAGAGGTGTGTCTATTTTGTTTATCTTTTCAAAGAACCAACTTTTTGTTTTATTAATTTCCCTTATAGTTTCTTTGTTGTCCTTTTCATTTAGTTCTGATTTGATCTTAGTAATTTCTTGCCTTCTGCTGGGTTTGGGATCGTTCTGTTCTTCTTTCTCCAGCTCTTTGAGTCTATTCGTTAGGTTGTCTATTTGCATGTTTTCTGTCTTTTTGATATAGGCATTTATGGATATGAATTTTCCTCTCAGGACTGCTTTAGCTGCATCCCATAGATTTTGATAAGTTGTATCTCCATTGTCATTTAATTCAAAGAAATTTTTGATTTCCATCTTGATTTCTTCTTTTATAGAATAATTATTCAGGAGAAGGTTATTTAGCTTCCATGACTTTGAGTAAGAGTGAGGGTTTCTGTTTGTGATCATTGTTACTTTTATTCCGCTGTGATCTGAGAAGATGCATGGTATAATTTCTATTTTTTTGAATTTTTGAAGACATGATTTATGTCCTAGGACATGGTCAATCTTAGAGAATGTCCTGTGAGCTGATGAGAAGAATGTATATTCTGTGGACTTTGGGTAGAATGTCCTATAGATGTCAGCCATGCCCATTTGTTCTAGCATTCTATTTAGGTCCATTATGTCTTTGTTTATTTTCTGTTTAGAGGATCTGTCCTGTACTGTCAGTGGGGTGTTAAAGTCTCCAGCTATTACAGTATTATTATCTATCATCTGGTTCAGATCTAGTAGGGTTTGCTTTTGAATCTAGGTGCACCTAGGTTGGGTGCATATATATTGAGTATAGTCATGGCTTCTTGTTGAATTGTGCCCTTGACCAGTATGTAGTAGCCATTTTTGTCTTTAATTATTTTTGTTGGTTTGAAAGCTAAGTTATTGGAAATTAAGATTGCCACACCAGCTTTCTTTTCGTTACCGTTTGCATGAAATACCGATTTCCATCCTTTTACTTTCAGTCTAAATGCATCTTTGCTCTTTAGGTGGGTTTCTTGGAGACAGCAGATACTTGGCTTGTGCTTTTTTATCCATTGGGACAGTCTATGTCTCTTGAGCGGGGAATTCAAGCCATTCACATTTATTGAGAAAACTGATAAGTGAGACGGTTTTTTGTTCAGCTTGTTGGGTAGAACTTCATTGCGATGTTTTCTCTCCTGAGCCATTGTGGTATCTGGAATTTGATCTTTAGCTCTTGAGTAGTTTTACATTCGTGGATCTTTCTTGTGCTGATCCGTGTGTAACTCTCTTTTGAGTACTTCTTGCAGGGCTGGTCTTGTCTTGGTGATTTCCTTCAACCTTTGTTTATCTGACAATGTCTTGTTTTCTCCTTCGTATAGAAAACTTAGCTTAGCTGGGTACAAGATTCTAGGCTGGGCATTATTCTGTTTCAGAAGCGTGAAAATGGGGCCCCAACCTCTTCTTGCTTGTAAGGTTTCAGCTGAGAAATCTGGCGTAATTCTGATGGGTTTTCCTTTGTAAGTTACCTGTTTCTTTCTCCTTACAGCTCGGAGAAGGGACTCTTTAGTGGATATTTTGGTCAGCCTGATGACTACGTGGCGTGGTGTTTTCCTATTTGCTATGAATCTCCCAGGGGTCCTTTGAGCTTCTTGAATCTGTATGTCTAGAGTATTGGCAAGGCCTGGAAAATTTTCCTCGATTATGTCTTCAAATAGCTTGTCCAACCCTTGCTTATTATCTTCTTCACCCTCAGGAATGCCAATAACTCTCAAGTTAGGTTTCTTCACATAATCCCACATTTCTTGAAGACTCAGATCATTTCTCTTACTTTTTTGATCTATCTCTGTGACTGACTTATTTAGTTGGAAGGAGTTGTCTTCAATTTCTGAGATTCTTTCCTCTGTTTGATCTACCCTGCTTTTGAGACTTTCCACAGTGTTTTGTAGCTCTCTGAGTGAATTCTTCATTTCTAGGAGTTCAGTTTGGTTTTTCTTCAATATTTCAATTTCTTTAGTGAATTTTTCCTCCAAATCCTGTATTTTTTTTGCATTTTCCTTGTGTTGTCTGTCCATTGATTCTTGTATATTATTCAGCTTGTTTATGATCCATAATTGGAATTCTTCCTGTGACATGTTGGTGTTTTGAGTCTGGTTTGTGTCAAATGGTTGAGAGCCGGTATTTCTCTTTGGGGGTGAGCTTTCTGTTTGATTCTTTGTGCTTCCTGTGTTTTTTTCGCTGGGCCCTTCCCATCTAGATTGATCGTTGGATCTTTACTTATAGATTTAGTCTGGTTAACAGCACTCTCTGTGCTCTATTCTTAGGCTGTGGAGCAGTCTAGGTATATTGCTTCCTTTGGCAAGAGGGGAAGACTGTTGTGAATTGTTTAGAAATTTTTCTATTTCAGTTGGGGGACTGCTTCTGATGGGTCCATTCCTAGAGGATTGGAGTGATCCAAGACTGCTTTGGTGAGTTAGGACACTGTGTTGTAGTCTTTCAGAGGGCAGGTAGGGTCCACACTAGTAGTGGACCAAAATTCTCTTTGTTTGTTTGTTTCCCTTTGGTTCTTCCTCTATAGGGGTGGTTTCTGTCTCTATCTGCAGGAAAGATACTAGCTGTGGGGAGTGGATGGTGCCCTTGCTCACTCAGCGCCCCATTTGCCGCAACTCCCACAGGCAAAAGTCTGCCTTGGCCCAATGTCCCCAGGGACCAGGCTCCACACTCTCACTTCTGGAGAAGTAGTCAATGTTTAGACGTGGGTGGGGACCCTATATAAGGTCTGTGGACCAGGGGAGGGGGCCGTCCAGGGAGCCTCTTGGCACCCTATTGCTCCGCAGTGACTTGGCTGTGGGCCCCAAGATGGCTATTGCACGCCCGCAGATCGCCGGCGTTGGGAGTGACTACTCAGGTTCCGGTATGTACCAGAGCCAGGGGCCTGGCCCGTTCCCAAGCTCACCGTGGGTTCCCAGTTAGAAGGCAAAAAGAGAGAAGAAATAAGGAAAAAGAAAAAAGAAAAGAAAAGAAAAAAAGAAAAAAAGAAAAAAAAAAAGGGAAGTGAAAAGAAAGAACAGAAGGAGAAGAAAAAGAAAGAGAAAAGAAAAGGAGAAGAGAAGAGGGAAAAAAAGGAAAGAGAAAAGAAAAAACAAAACAACAACAACAACAAAAAAAAAAACAAAAGAAGCAAAATAAAACAAAACAAAACAAAGGAAAAACAAAAACCAAACTAACAAATAACACAAAGAGACCTAACCCAGAAACAGCGAAAACACAAACACAAAAGAACAAAAACAGAGCTACACAGCACTACAGCGCATCACTAAACGAAGGGATACACAATTCTGAAGTATATAGTTCAGCAGCTCAATGATTGTGTTTTTGCGCCTTAGCGCAGCTCCGCCCCTTCACGCCCGCTCCGTTGATTCCGGAGCGGCAACTCAATGTTTATTTTACGTCTTAGCGCAGCTCCGCCCCTTCACGCCGAGTGCGGCCGGCGGAGATGGCGCGGGCCCAGAGACCAGCGGGGGGCGCCGGGGAGAGAGAGCCGCTGGGCACCTTATGGCTCCCGAGCGGTTCCGCCTTTGCTTTCAAGATGGCGCCCGCAGCGCTCCGGGGTCGGAGGGGGACCGGCTCCCCGGCAGGCAGAGACCAGGGACCGCCGCTGCCGGGGTGTTTGGCGGGCAAAGCCGCCGGGGGCCACCAGCTGAAGAAACACCGACAAAAGTAGCGCAGAGGTACAGCGCAATTCGCTGATCGGGGATTGTTCGTGCCCCTCCCCCCGGCACAGGTCGGTCCCTTCTCGCCAAGGACTGTCTCAGCCGAGACTTCCCAGGTTCCAAGCTATTCTCCCGAAAAAGCCTCCTGTCTGCAATGCCCTACGTCTCGCTCGGTGATTCTGCTCTGGCTTGCGAGGGGGTCTCCAAGCAATTGGGGGTGGAGGTCAGTGAGGAGCGCAAGCCACTTTTCCTAAAGACTGCCCCTGCCCCACCTGGGGGCGGGCGCAGCCGCCTGCGCTCCGCTGGCTACTGTCTGTTCCGCGCCTTCCGCAGAGTTCCGCGATCTTAATTTCTGTTCACCTCAGACCTCACTTGCTCTGTTTGTCCCACGCTGATTCTCCGTGGATTCACACCGCTGTTCCTGTGTGGGAGCGGTCCTCTAGCGTTGTGGCAGGTCCGGATCCACGGTTCCTCCCCGGGGCGCAGATCCGAGCAGTCACCGCCACTCCGCCATCTTCGCTTGCTTTCTTAGAGTTTAGAAAGCCTGCAATCCTCCCATTCCATGCATGAAAGGAGGCTCTACCACTGTGTCCTGCATGAAACCCATGGGCCCATACCCAGAGAATGATAGAGTGGGTTCCCGGGTACAATCCCAGCCCCCTAAACTCCCCCCGCTCGCCTAATGCAGACAGGGCCCGTGCGCTAAGCATAAACAATACCTTTAACAGATAACCCTAACCCTGAACATAACACCCAACCCTGTTCCTATTTCTCCCCTTAACATGTAAACCTCACCGTGCGCCTAACTTTAACCTCTTATCCTAACGTTAATGCATAACCCATTTCCTGAGAACAACCCCTATCCCATAATTCTAACCCTATCTCCTAGTCATCACTGTGACACCTAATTCTAAACCGCTAACCCTAACCGTAACCCTACCTACAACCCTAACACTGACAGTAACCCTTACTTCTAACCCCAACGCTATGCCTAACAAAAACCCTAACCCTTGACCCTAACCCTTCACCCTAACCCCTAAGCCTTACCCTAACCCTTAACCCTAATCCTAATCCTAACCATTAAACCTAACCCTAGCTCTTAAAGCTAACCCTAAACCTTACCCTCACGACTAGACCTAAACCTCACACTAACCTAACACCTAACCCTAACCAGAACCCCTAAAGCTAACCCTGAACCCTATCCCTAACCCTAGCAGTAAACTTTAACCCTAAACCTAAGCCCAACCCGAAACCTTAATCCTATCCTTTTTCCCTAAAACTAACCCCTAAACCTAACCCCTATACCTCACCCTAACTCTAACCCCAATCCTAATTCTAACCATACCCCTTCATAAAACACTAACTCCTAACCGCTAACCCTAACACTAACCAAAAACCCTAATCACTAATCCCTAACCCTAACGCTTAACCTTTACCCTAACCGTTAACCCTCACCCTAAATCTTAACACTGACCCTAACCTTAAACTTTAACTCTAAGCCTAACCCTTAACCCTACAGTAAGGAAGACCCTTAATGCTAATGGGATCCCTTATCCCTAACCCTAACACTACAGCTAAAAATAACCCTAACCTTGGATCCTTAAACCTAACCCCGAACACTTAATATAACCCAAACCCTAACCCTAATCCTAAGCATTAAACCTAAACCTATCTCTTAACCCTAACGCTAGCCCTTACCCTAACGCCTAGATCTAACCCTAAATCTAACCTACCGCCTAATCCTAACCTTAAGCCCTAATGCTAACACTAACCCTGAACCCTAAACCTACCCGTAACCCTTAAAACTAACCCTACCCGTGAACCTTAACCCTGACCCTAACCATTACCCGCACCCAAGCATTTAACCCTGATTCTAACCCTAATCCTTAATGATAAACCTAACACTAAACCCTAACCCTAAGCCCAACACTTATCCCTAATCCTATCCCTTAACCCTAACCCTAACCCTAATGCTACCCCCTAAACGTAACCCTAACCGTGACCAGTAAACCTAAACCTAACCTCTAACACAAACCATAGCACATAATTCTAACCCTAAAACTAACCCTAACCCTAACCCTAACCCTAAACCCTAACTCTTAACCTTAACCCTAAGCGTTAACTCTCACGCTAACCTTTAATCCTAACCCTAATCCTTTTCTTCAACCCTAAACCTAACACTTAACCCTAACCCTGTACCAAACCCTAACCCCTCATCTTAACCCTAACCGTAAACCTCAACCCTAAACCAAAGTGTAACCGTTAAACCTAAGAGTGACCTTTAACCCTAACGCTAATCCCTAACCCTAAGCCCTCACCCTAACACTAAACTTCATCCTTAACCCTAACCAGAATCCTAACCCTAAATCTAATTCTCAGACTTCTTGCTTTTTAGAGTTTAGAAAGCCTGCAATCCTCCCATGCCATGCGTGAAAGGAGGCTCTACCACTGCGTCCTGCATGAAACCCACGGGCTCATACCCAGAGTATGATAGAGTGGGTTCCCGGGTACAATCCCAGCCCCCTAAACTCCCCCCGCCCGCCTAATGCAGACAGGGCCCGTGCGCTAAGCATAAACAATACCTTTAACAGATAACCCTAACCCTGAACATAACACCCAACCCTGTTCTTGTTTCTCCCCTTAACACGTAAACCTCACCGTGCGCCTAACTTTAACTTCTTATCCTAACGTTAATGCATAACCCATTTCCTGAGAACAACCCCTATCCCATAATTCTAACCCTATCTCCTAGTCATCACTGTGACACCTAATCCCTAACCCTAATTCTAAACCACTAACCCTAACCGTAACCCTACCTACAACCCTAACACTGACAGTAACCCTTACTTCTAACCCCAACGCTATGCCTAACAAAAACCGTAACCCTTGACCCTAACCCTTCACCCTAACCCCTAAGCCTTACCCTAACCCTTAACCCTAATCCTAATCCTAACCATTAAACCTAACCCTAGCTCTTAAAGCTAACCCTAAACCTTACCCTCACGACTAGACCTAACCCTGACACTAACCTAACACCTAACCCTAACCAGAACCCCTAAAGCTAACCCTGAACCCTATCCCTAACCCTAGCAGTAAACTTTAACCCTAAACCTAAGCCCAACCCGTAACCCTAATCCTATCCTTTTACCCTAAAACTAACCCCTAAACCTAACCCCTATACCTCACCCTAACTCTAACCTCAATCCTAATTCGAACCATACCCCTTCATAAAACACTAACTCCTAACCGCTAACCCTAACACTAACCAAAACCCTAATCACTAATCCCTAACCCTAATGCTTAACCTTTACCCTAACCGTTAACCCTCACCCTAAATCTTAACACTGACCCTAACGTTAACCTTTAACTCTAAGCCTAACCCTTAACCCTACAGTAAGGAAGACCCTTAATGCTAATGGGATCCCTTATCCCTAACCCTAACACTACAGCTAAAAATAACCCTAACCTTGGATCCTTAAACCTAACCCCTAACACTTACTTTAACCCCAAACCCTAACTCTAATCCTAAGCATTAAACCTAACCCTATCTCTTAACCCTAACGCTAGCCCTTACCCTAACGCCTAGATCTAACCCTAAATCTAACCTACCGCCTAATCCTAACCTTAAGCCCTAATGCTAACTCTAACCCTGAACCCTAAACCTACCCGTAACCCTTAACACTAACCCTATCCGTGAACCTTAACCCTGACCCTAACCATTACCCGCACCCAAGTCTTTAACCATGACCATAACCCTAATCCTTAATGCTAAGCCTAACACTAAACCCTAACCCTAAGCCCAACACTTATCCCTAATCCTATCCCTTAACCTTAACCCTAACCCTAATGCTACCCCATAAACGTAACCCAAACCGTGACCAGTAAACCTAACCCTAACCTCTAACAGAAACCATAGCACATACCACTAACCCTAAAACTAACCCTAACCCTAACCCTAACCCTAAACCCTAACTCTTAACCTTAACCCTAAGCGTTAAATCTCACGCTAACCTTTAATCCTAACCCAAATCCGAATCTTCAACCCTAAACCTAACACTTAACCCTAACCCTGTACCAAACCCTAACCCTTCATCTTAACCCTAACCGTAAACCTCACCCCTAAACCAAAGTGTAACCTTTAAACCTAAGAGTAACCTTTAACCCTAACCCTAATCCCTAACCCTAAGCCCTCACCCTAACACTAAACTTCATCCTTAACCCTAACCAGAATCCTAACCCTAAATCTAATTCTCAGACTTCTTGCTTTCTTAGAGTTTAGAAAGCCTGCAATCCTCCCATGCCATGCGTGAAAGGAGGCTCTACCACTGCGTCCTGCATGAATCCCACGGGCTAATACCCAGAGTATGATAGAGTGGGTTCCCGTGTACAATCCCAACCCTCTAAACTCCTCCCGCCTTCCTAATGCAGACAGGGCCCGTGCGCTAAGCATAAACAATACCTTTAACAGATAACCCTAACCCTGAACATAACACCCAACCCTGTTCCTGTTTCTCCCCTTAACACGTAAACCTCACCCTGCGCCTAACTTTAACCTCTTATCCTAACGTTAATGCATAACCCATTTCCTGAGAACAACCCCTATCCCATAATTCTAACCCTATCTCCTAGTCATCACTGTGACACCTAATCCCTAACCCTAATTCTAAACCGCTAACCCTAACCGTAACCCTACCTACAACCCTAACACTGACAGTAACCCTTACTTCTAACCCCAACGCTATGCCTAACAAAAACCCTAACCCTTGACCCTAACCCTTCACCCTAACCCCTAAGCCTTACACTAACCCTTAACCCTAATCCTAATCCTAACCATTAAACCTAACCCTAGCTCTTAAAGCTAACCCTAAACCTTGCACTCACGACTAGACCTAACCCTGACACTAACCTAACACATAACCCTAACCAGAACCCCTAAAGCTAACCCTGAACCCTATCCCTAACCCTAGCAGTAAACTTTGACCCTAAACCTAAGTCCAACCCCTAACCGTAATCCTATCCTTTTACCCTAAAACTAACCCCGAAACCTAACCCCTATACCTCACCCTAACTCTAACCCCAATCCTAATTCTAACCATACCCCTTCATAAAACACTAACTCCTAACCGCTAACCCTAACACTAACCAAAAACCCTAATCACTAATCCCTAACCCTAATGCTTAACCTTTACCCTAACCGTTAACACTCACCCTAAATCTTAACACTGACCCTAACCTTAACCTTTAACTCTAAGCCTAACTCTTAACCCTACAGTAAGGAAGACCCTTAATGCTAATGGGATCCCTTATCCCTAACCCTAACACTACAGCTAAAAATAACCCTAACCTTGGATCCTTAAACCTAACCCCTAACATTTACTTTAACCCCAAACCCTAACCCTTATCCTAAGCATTAAACCTAACCCTATCTCTTAACCCTAACGCTAGCCCTTACCCTAACGCCTGGATCTAACCCTAAATCTAACCTACCGCCTAATCCTAACCTTAAGCCCTAATGCTAACACTAACCCTGAACCGTAAAGCTACCCGTAACTCTTAACACTAACCCTATCCGTGAACCTTAACCCTGACCCTAACCATTACCCGCACCCAAGCATTTAACCCTGACCCTAACCCTAATCCGTAATGCTAACCCTAACACTAAACCCTTACCCTAAGCCCAACACTTATCTCTAATCCTATCCCTTAACCCTAACCCTAACCTAAATGCAACCCCCTAAACGTAACCCTAACCGTGACCAGTAAACCTAACCCTAACCTCTAACACAAACCATAGCACATAACTCTAACCCTAAAACTAACCCTAACCCTAACCCTAAACCCTAACTCTTAACCTTAACCCTAAGCGTTAACACTCTCGCTAACCTTTAATCCTAACCCTAATCCTAATCTTCAACCCTAAACCTAACACTTAACCCTAACCCTGTACCAAACCCTAACCCCTCATCTTAACCCTAACCGTAAACCTCAACCCTAAACCAAAGTGTAACCATTAAACCTACGAGTAATCTTTAATCCTAACCCTATTCCCTAACCCTAAGCCCTCAACCTAATACTAAACTTCATCCTTAACCCTAACCAGAATCCTAACCCTAAATCTAATTCTCAGACTTCTTGCTTTCTTAGAGTTTAGAAAGCCTGCAATCCTCCCATGCCATGCGTGAAAGGAGGCTCTACCACTGTGTCCTGCATGAAACCCACGGGCCCATACCCAGAGTATGATAGAGTGGGTTCTCGGGTACAATCCCAGCCCCCTAAACTCCCCCCGCCCGCCTAATGCAGGCAGGGCAAGTGCGCTAAGCATAAACAATACCTTTAACAGATAACCCTAACCCTGAACATAACACCCAACCCTGTTCCTATTTCTCCCCTTAACACGTAAACCTCACCGTGCGCCTAACTTTAACTTCTTATCCTAACGTTAATGCATAACCCATTTCCTGAGAACAACCCCTATCCCATAATTCTAACCCTATCTCCTAGTCATCACTGTGACACCTAATCCCTAACCCTAATTCTAAACCACTAACCCTATCCGTAACCCTACCTACAACCCTAACACTGACAGTAACCCTTACTACTAACACCAACGCTATGCCTAACAAAAACCCTAACCCTTGACCCTAATCCTTCACCCTAACCCTTCTCCCTAACCCCTAAGCCTTACCCTAACCCTTAACCCTAATCCTAATCCTAACCATTAAACCTAACCCTAGCTCTTAAAGCTAAGCCTACACCTTACCCTCACGACTAGACCTAACCCTGACACTAACCTAACACCTAACCCTAACCAGAACCCCTAAAGCTAACCCTGAACCCTATCCCTAACCCTAGCAGTAAACTTTAACCCTAAACCTAAGCCCAACCTGTAACCCTAATCCTATCCTTTTACCCTAAAACTAACCCCTAAACCTAACCCCTATACCTCGCCCTAACTCTAACCCCAATCCTAATTCTAACCATACCCCTTCAGAAAACACTAACTCCTAACCGCTAACCCTAACATTAACCAAAAACCCTAATCACTAATCCCTAACCCCAACGCTTAACCTTTACCCTAAGCGTTAACCCTCACCCTAATTCTTAACACTGACCCTAACCTTAACCTTTAACTCTAAGCCTAACCCTTAACCCTACAGAAAGGAAGACCCTTAATGCTAATGGGATCCCTTATCCCTCACCCTAACACTACAGCTAAAAATAACCCTAACCTTGGATCCTTAAACCTAACCCCTAACACTTACTTTAACCCCAAACCCTAACCCTAATCCTAAGCATTAAACCTAACCCTATCTCTTAACCCTAACGCTAGCCCTTACCCTAACGCCTAGATCTAACCCTAAATCTAACCAACCGCCTAATCCTAACCTTAAGCACTAATGCTAACACTAACCCTGAACCCTAAACCTACCCGTAACCCTTAACACTAACCCTATCCATGAACCTTAACCCTGACCCTAACCATTACCCGCACCCAAGCATTTAACCCTGACCCTAACCCTAATCCTTAATGCTAACCCTAACACTAAACCCTAACCGTAAGCCCAACACTTATCCCTAATCCTATCCCTTAACTCTAACCCTAACCCTAATGCTACCCCCTAAACGTAACCCTAACCGTGACCAGTAAACCTAACCCTAACCTCTAACACAAACCATAGCACATAACTCTAACCCTAAAACTAACCCTAACCCTAACTCTTAAACTTAACCCTAAGCGTTAACTCTCACGCTAACCTTTAATCCTAACCCTAATCCTAATCTTCAACCCTAAACCTAACACTTAACCCTAACCCTGTACCAAGCCCTAACCTCTCATCTTAACCCTAACCGTAAACCTCAACCCTAAACAAAGTGTAACCGTTAAACCTAAGAGTAACGTTTAACCCTAACCCTATTCCCTAACCCTAAGCCCTCACCCTAACACTAAACTTCATCCTTAACCCTAACCAGAATCCTACCCCTAAATCTAATTCTCAGACTTCTTGCTTTCTTAGAGTTTAGAAAGCCTGCAATCCTCCCATGCCATGCGTGAAAGGAGGCTCTACCACTGTGTCCTGCATGAAACCCACGGGCCCATACCCAGAGTATGATAGAGTGGGTTCCCGGGTACAATCCCAGCCCCCTAAACTCCCCCCACCCGCCTAATGCAGACAGGGCCCGTGCGCTAAGCATAAACAATACCTTTAACAGATAACCCTAACCCTGAACATAACACCCAACCCTGTTCCTATTTCTCCCGTTAACACGTAAACCTCACCGTGCGCCTAACTTTAACCTCTTATCCTAACGTTAATGCATAACCCATTTCCTGAGAACAACCCCTATCCCATAATTCTAACCCTATCTCCTAGTCATCAGTGTGACACCTAATCCCTAACCCTAATTCTAAACCGCTAACCCTAACCGTAACCCTACCTACAACCCTAACACTGACAGTAACGCTTACATCTAACCCCAACGCTATGCCTAACAAAAACCCTAACCCTTGACCCTAACCCTTCACCCTAACCCCTAAGCCTTACCCTAACCCTTAATCCTAATCCTAATCCTAACCATTAAACCTAACCCTAGCTCTTAAAGCTAACCCTAAACCTTACCCTCACGACTAGACCTAACCCTGACACTAACCTAACACCTAACCCTAACCAGAACCCCTAAAGCTAACCCTGAACCCTATCCCTAACCCTAGCAGTAAACTTTAACCCGAAACCTAAGCCCACCCGTAACACTAATCCTATCCTTTTACCCTAAAACTAACCGCTAAACCTAACCCCTATACCTCACCCTAACTCTAACCCCAATCCTAATTCTAACCATACCCCTTCATAAAACACTAACTCCTAACCGCTAACCCTAACACTAACCAAAAACCCTAATCACTAATCCCTAACCCTAACGCTTAACCTTTACCCTAAGCATTAACCCTCACCCTAAATCTTAACACTGACCCTAACCTTAAACCTTAACTCTAAGCCTAACCCTTAACCCTTCAGTAAGGAAGACCCTTAATGCTAATGGGATCCCTTATCCCTACCCCTAACATTACAGCTAAAAATAACCCTAACCTTGGATCCTTAAACCTAACCCCTAACACTTACTTTAACCCCAAACCCTAACACTAATCCTAAGCATTAAACCTAACCCTATCTCTTAACCCTAACGCTAGCCCTTACACTAACGCCTAGATCTAACCCTAAATCAAACCTACCGCCTAATCCTAACATTAAGCCCTGATGCTAACACTAACCCTGAACCCTAAACCTACCCGTAACCCTTAACACTAACCCTATCCTTGAACATTAACCTGACCCTAACCATTACCAGCACCCAAGAATTTAACCCTGACCCTAACCCTAATCCTTTATGCTAACCCTAACACTAAACCCTAACCCTAAGCCCAACACTTAACCCTAATCCTATCCCTTAACCCTAACCCTAACCCTAACCCTAATGCTAACTCCTAAACGTAACCCTAACCATGACCAGTAAACCTAACCCTAACCTCTAACACAAACCATAGCACATAACTCTAACCCTAAAACTAACCCTATCCCTAACTCTAAACCCTAACTCTTAACCTTAACCCTAAGCGTTAACTCTCACGCTAACCTTTAATCCTAACCCTAATCCTAATCTTCAACCCTAAACCTAACACTTAACCCTAACCCTGTACCAAACCCTAACCCCTCATCTTAACCCTAAACGTAAACCTCAACCCTAAACCAAAGTGTAACCGTTAAACCTAAGAGTAACCTTTAACTCTAACCCTATTCCCTAACCCTAAGCCCTCACCCTAACACTAAACTTCATCCTTAACCCTAACCAGAATCCTAACCCTAAATCTAATTCTCAGACTTCTTGCTTTCTTAGAGGTTAGAAAGCCTGTAATCCTCCCATGCCATGCGTGAAAGGAGGCTCTACCACTGTGTCCTGCATGAAACACACGGGCCCATACCCAGAGTATGATAGAGTGGGTTCCCGGGTACAATCCCAGCCCCCTAAACTCCCCCCGCCAGCCTAATGCAGACAGGGCCCGTGCGCTAAGCATAAACAATACCTTTAACAGATAACCCTAACCCTGAACATAACACCCAACCCTGTTCCTATTTCTCCCCTTAACACGTAAACCTCACCGTGCGCCTAACTTTAACCTCTTATCCTAACGTTAATGCATAACCCATTTCCTGAGAACAACCCCTATCCCATAATTCTAACCCTATCTCCTAGTCATCACTGTGACACCTAATCCCTAACCCTAATTCTAAACCGCTAACCCTAACCGTAACCCTACCTACAACCCTAACACTGACAGTAACCCTTACTTCTAACCCCAACGCTATGCCTAACAAAAACCCTAACCATTGACCCTAACCCTTCAACCTAACCCCTAAGCCTTACCCTAACCCTTAACCCTAATCCTAATCCTAACCATTAAACCTAAACCTAGCTCTTAAAGCTAACCCTAAACCTTACCCTCACGACTAGACCTAACCCTGACACTAACCTAACACCTAACCCTAACCAGAACCCCTAAAGCTAACCCTGAACCCTATCCCTAACCGTAGCAGTAAACTTTAACCCTAAACCTAAGCCCACCAGTAACACTAATCCTATCCTTTTACCCTAAAACTAACCCCTAAACCTAACCCCTATACCTCACCCTAACTCTAACCCCAATCCTAATTCTAACCATACCCCTTCATAAAACACTAACTCCTAACCGCTAACCCTAACACTAACCAAAAACCCTAATCACTAATCCCTAACCCTAACGCTTAACCTTTACCCTAAGCATTAACCCTCACCCTAAATCTTAACACTGACCCTAACCTTAAACTTTAACTCTAAGCCTAACCCTTAACCCTACAGTAAGGAAGACCCTTAATGCTAATGGGATCCCTTATCCCTAACCCTAACACTACAGCTAAAAATAACCCTAACCTTGGATCCTTAAACCTAACCCCTAACACTTACTTTAACCCCAAACCCTAACCCTAATCCTAAGCATTAAACCTAACCCTATCTCTTAACCCTAACGCTAGCCCTTACCCTAACGCCTAGATCTAACCCTAAATCTAACCTACCGCCTAATCCTAACCTTAAGCCCTGATGCTAACACTAACCCTGAACCCTAAACCTACCCGTAACCCTTAACACTAACCCTATCCTTGAACATTAACCTGACCCTAACCATTACCAGCACCCAAGAATTTAACCTTGACCCTAACCCTAATCCTTTATGCTAACCCTAACACTAAACCCTAACCCTAAGCCCAACACTTAACCCTAATCCTATCCCTTAACCCTAACCCTAACCCTAACCCTAATGCTAACTCCTAAACGTAACCCTAACCATGACCAGTAAACCTAACCCTAACCTCTAACACAAACCATAGCACATAACTCTAACCCTAAAACTAAACCTATCCCTAACTCTAAACCCTAACTCTTAACCTTAACCCTAAGCGTTAACTCTCACGCTAACCTTTAATCCTAACCCTAATCCTAATCTTCAACCCTAAACCTAACACTTAACCCTAACCCTGTACCAAACCCTAACCCCTCATCTTAACCCTAAACGTAAACCTCAACCCTAAACCAAAGTGTAACCGTTAAACCTAAGAGTAACCTTTAACTCTAACCCTATTCCCTAACCCTAAGCCCTCACCCTAACACTAAACTTCATCCTTAACCCTAACCAGAATCCTAACCCTAAATCTAATTCTCAGACTTCTTGCTTTCTTAGAGGTTAGAAAGCCTGTAATCCTCCCATGCCATGCGTGAAAGGAGGCTCTACCACTGTGTCCTGCATGAAACCCACGGGCCCATACCCAGAGTATGATAGAGTGGGTTCCCGGGTACAATCCCAGCCCCCTAAACTCCCCCCGCCAGCCTAATGCAGACAGGGCCCGTGCGCTAAGCATAAACAATACCTTTAACAGATAACCCTAACCCTGAACATAACACCCAACCCTGTTCCTATTTCTCCCCTTAACACGTAAACCTCACCGTGCGCCTAACTTTAACCTCTTATCCTAACGTTAATGCATAACCCATTTCCTGAGAACAACCCCTATCCCATAATTCTAACCCTATCTCCTAGTCATCACTGTGACACCTAATCCCTAACCCTAATTCTAAACCGCTAACCCTAACCGTAACCCTACCTACAACCCTAACACTGACAGTAACCCTTACTTCTAACCCCAACGCTATGCCTAACAAAAACCCTAACCATTGACCCTAACCCTTCAACCTAACCCCTAAGCCTTACCCTAACCCTTAACCCTAATCCTAATCCTAACCATTAAACCTAAACCTAGCTCTTAAAGCTAACCCTAAACCTTACCCTCACGACTAGACCTAACCCTGACACTAACCTAACACCTAACCCTAACCAGAACCCCTAAAGCTAACCCTGAACCCTATCCCTAACCGTAGCAGTAAACTTTAACCCTAAACCTAAGCCCACCAGTAACACTAATCCTATCCTTTTACCCTAAAACTAACCCCCAAACCTAACCCCTATACCTCACCCTAACTCTAACCCCAATCCTAATTCTAACCATACCCCTTCATAAAACACTAACTCCTAACCGCTAACCCTAACACTAACCAAAAACCCTAATCACTAATCCCTAACCCTAAGGCTTAACCTTTACCCTAAGCATTAACCCTCACCCTAAATCTTAACACTGACCCTAACCTTAAACTTTAACTCTAAGCCTAACCCTTAACCCTACAGTAAGGAAGACCCTTAATGCTAATGGGATCCCTTATCCCTAACCCTAACACTACAGCTAAAAATAACCCTAACCTTGGATCCTTAAACCTAACCCCTAACACTTACTTTAACCCCAAACCCTAACCCTAATCCTAAGCATTAAACCTAACCCTATCTCTTAACCCTAACGCTAGCCCTTACACTAACGCCTAGATCTAACCCTAAATCTAACCTACCGCCTAATCCTAACCTTAAGCCCTGATGCTAACACTAACCCTGAACCCTAAACCTACCCGTAACCCTTAACACTAACCCTATCCTTGAACATTAACCTGACCCTAACCATTACCAACACCCAAGAATTTAACCTTGACCCTAACCCTAATCCTTTATGCTAACCCTAACACTAAACCCTAACCCTAAGCCCAACACTTAACCCTAATCCTATCCCTTAACCCTAACCCTAACCCTAACCCTAATGCTAACTCCTAAACGTAACCCTAACCGTGACCAGTAAACCTAACCCTAACCTCTAACACAAACCATAGCACATAACTCTAACCCTAAAACTAACCCTATCCCTAACTCTAAACCCTAACTCTTAACCTTAACCCTAAGCGTTAACTCTCACGCTAACCTTTAATCCTAACCCTAATCCTAATCTTCAACCCTAAACCTAACACTTAACCCTAACCCTGTACCAAACCCTAACCCCTCATCTTAACCCTAAACGTAAACCTCAACCCTAAACCAAAGTGTAACCGTTAAACCTAAGAGTAACCTTTAACTCTAACCCTATTCCCTAACCCTAAGCCCTCACCCTAACACTAAACTTCATCCTTAACCCTAACCAGAATCCTAACCCTAAATCTAATTCTCAGACTTCTTGCTTTCTTAGAGGTTAGAAAGCCTGTAATCCTCCCATGCCATGCGTGAAAGGAGGCTCTACCACTGTGTCCTGCATGAAACACACGGGCCCATACCCAGAGTATGATAGAGTGGGTTCCCGGGTACAATCCCAGCCCCCTAAACTCCCCCCGCCCGCCTAATGCAGACAGGGCCCGTGCGCTAAGCATAAACAATACCTTTAACAGATAACCCTAACCCTGAACATAACACCCAACCCTGTTCCTATTTCTCCCCTTAACACGTAAACCTCACCGTGCGCCTAACTTTAACCTCTTATCCTAACGTTAATGCATAACCCATTTCCTGAGAACAACCCCTATCCCATAATTCTAACCCTATCTCCTAGTCATCACTGTGACACCTAATCCCTAACCCTAATTCTAAACCGCTAACCCTAACCGTAACCCTACCTACAACCCTAACACTGACAGTAACCCTTACTTCTAACCCCAACGCTATGCCTAACAAAAACCCTAACCATTGACCCTAACCCTTCAACCTAACCCCTAAGCCTTACCCTAACCCTTAACCCTAATCCTAATCCTAACCATTAAACCTAAACCTAGCTCTTAAAGCTAACCCTAAACCTTACCCTCACGACTAGACCTAACCCTGACACTAACCTAACACCTAACCCTAACCAGAACCCCTAAAGCTAACCCTGAACCCTATCCCTAACCGTAGCAGTAAACTTTAACCCTAAACCTAAGCCCACCAGTAACACTAATCCTATCCTTTTACCCTAAAACTAACCCCTAAACCTAACCCCTATACCTCACCCTAACTCTAACCCCAATCCTAATTCTAACCATACCCCTTCATAAAACACTAACTCCTAACCGCTAACCCTAACACTAACCAAAAACCCTAATCACTAATCCCTAACCCTAACGCTTAACCTTTACCCTAAGCATTAACCCTCACCCTAAATCTTAACACTGACCCTAACCTTAAACTTTAACTCTAAGCCTAACCCTTAACCCTACAGTAAGGAAGACCCTTAATGCTAATGGGATCCCTTATCCCTAACCCTAACACTACAGCTAAAAATAACCCTAACCTTGGATCCTTAAACCTAACCCCTAACACTTACTTTAACCCCAAACCCTAACCCTAATCCTAAGCATTAAACCTAACCCTATCTCTTAACCCTAACGCTAGCCCTTACCCTAACGCCTAGATCTAACCCTAAATCTAACCTACCGCCTAATCCTAACCTTAAGCCCTGATGCTAACACTAACCCTGAACCCTAAACCTACCCGTAACCCTTAACACTAACCCTATCCTTGAACATTAACCTGACCCTAACCATTACCAGCACCCAAGAATTTAACCTTGACCCTAACCCTAATCCTTTATGCTAACCCTAACACTAAACCCTAACCCTAAGCCCAACACTTAACCCTAATCCTATCCCTTAACCCTAACCCTAACCCTAACCCTAATGCTAACTCCTAAACGTAACCCTAACCATGACCAGTAAACCTAACCCTAACCTCTAACACAAACCATAGCACATAACTCTAACCCTAAAACTAAACCTATCCCTAACTCTAAACCCTAACTCTTAACCTTAACCCTAAGCGTTAACTCTCACGCTAACCTTTAATCCTAACCCTAATCCTAATCTTCAACCCTAAACCTAACACTTAACCCTAACCCTGTACCAAACCCTAACCCCTCATCTTAACCCTAAACGTAAACCTCAACCCTAAACCAAAGTGTAACCGTTAAACCTAAGAGTAACCTTTAACTCTAACCCTATTCCCTAACCCTAAGCCCTCACCCTAACACTAAACTTCATCCTTAACCCTAACCAGAATCCTAACCCTAAATCTAATTCTCAGACTTCTTGCTTTCTTAGAGGTTAGAAAGCCTGTAATCCTCCCATGCCATGCGTGAAAGGAGGCTCTACCACTGTGTCCTGCATGAAACCCACGGGCCCATACCCAGAGTATGATAGAGTGGGTTCCCGGGTACAATCCCAGCCCCCTAAACTCCCCCCGCCAGCCTAATGCAGACAGGGCCCGTGCGCTAAGCATAAACAATACCTTTAACAGATAACCCTAACCCTGAACATAACACCCAACCCTGTTCCTATTTCTCCCCTTAACACGTAAACCTCACCGTGCGCCTAACTTTAACCTCTTATCCTAACGTTAATGCATAACCCATTTCCTGAGAACAACCCCTATCCCATAATTCTAACCCTATCTCCTAGTCATCACTGTGACACCTAATCCCTAACCCTAATTCTAAACCGCTAACCCTAACCGTAACCCTACCTACAACCCTAACACTGACAGTAACCCTTACTTCTAACCCCAACGCTATGCCTAACAAAAACCCTAACCATTGACCCTAACCCTTCAACCTAACCCCTAAGCCTTACCCTAACCCTTAACCCTAATCCTAATCCTAACCATTAAACCTAAACCTAGCTCTTAAAGCTAACCCTAAACCTTACCCTCACGACTAGACCTAACCCTGACACTAACCTAACACCTAACCCTAACCAGAACCCCTAAAGCTAACCCTGAACCCTATCCCTAACCGTAGCAGTAAACTTTAACCCTAAACCTAAGCCCACCAGTAACACTAATCCTATCCTTTTACCCTAAAACTAACCCCCAAACCTAACCCCTATACCTCACCCTAACTCTAACCCCAATCCTAATTCTAACCATACCCCTTCATAAAACACTAACTCCTAACCGCTAACCCTAACACTAACCAAAAACCCTAATCACTAATCCCTAACCCTAAGGCTTAACCTTTACCCTAAGCATTAACCCTCACCCTAAATCTTAACACTGACCCTAACCTTAAACTTTAACTCTAAGCCTAACCCTTAACCCTACAGTAAGGAAGACCCTTAATGCTAATGGGATCCCTTATCCCTAACCCTAACACTACAGCTAAAAATAACCCTAACCTTGGATCCTTAAACCTAACCCCTAACACTTACTTTAACCCCAAACCCTAACCCTAATCCTAAGCATTAAACCTAACCCTATCTCTTAACCCTAACGCTAGCCCTTACACTAACGCCTAGATCTAACCCTAAATCTAACCTACCGCCTAATCCTAACCTTAAGCCCTGATGCTAACACTAACCCTGAACCCTAAACCTACCCGTAACCCTTAACACTAACCCTATCCTTGAACATTAACCTGACCCTAACCATTACCAACACCCAAGAATTTAACCTTGACCCTAACCCTAATCCTTTATGCTAACCCTAACACTAAACCCTAACCCTAAGCCCAACACTTAACCCTAATCCTATCCCTTAACCCTAACCCTAACCCTAACCCTAATGCTAACTCCTAAACGTAACCCTAACCGTGACCAGTAAACCTAACCCTAACCTCTAACACAAACCATAGCACATAACTCTAACCCTAAAACTAACCCTAACCCTAACCCTAAACCCTAACTCTTAACCTTAACCCTAAGCGTTAACTCTCACGCTAACCTTTAATCCTAATCCTAATCCTAATCTTCAACCCTAAACCTAACACTTAACCCTAACCCTGTACCTAACCGTAACCCCTCATCTTAACCCTAACCGTAAACCTCAACCCTAAACCAAAGTGTAACCGTTAAACCTAAGAGTAACCTTTAACTCTAACCCTATTCCCTAACCCTAAGCCCTCACCCTAACACTAAACTTCATCCTTAACCCTAACCAGAATCCTAACCCTAAATCTAATTCTCAGACTTCTTGCTTTCTTAGAGGTTAGAAAGCCTGCAATCCTCCCATGCCATGCGTGAAAGGAGGCTCTACCACTGTGTCCTGCATGAAACCCACGGGCCCATACCCAGAGTATGATAGAGTGGGTTCCCGGGTACAATCCCAGCCCCCTAAACTCCCCCCGCCCGCCTAATGCAGACAGGGCCCGTGCGCTAAGCATAAACAATACCTTTAACAGATAACCCTAACCCTGAACATAACACCCAACCCTGTTCCTATTTCTCCCCTTAACACGTAAACCTCACCGTGCGCCTAACTTTAACCTCTTATCCTAACGTTAATGCATAACCCATTTCCTGAGAACAACCCCTATCCCATAATTCTAACCCTATCTCCTAGTCATCACTGTGACACCTAATCCCTAACCCTAATTCTAAACCGCTAACCCTAACCGTAACCCTACCTACAACCCTAACACTGACAGTAACCCTTACTTCTAACCCCAACGCTATGCCTAACAAAAACCCTAACCCTTGACCCTAACCCTTCACCCTAACCCCTAAGCCTTACCCTAACCCTTAACCCTAATCCTAATCCTAACCATTAAACCTAAACCTAGCTCTTAAAGCTAACCCTAAACCTTACCCTCACGACTAGACCTAACCCTGACACTAACCTAACACCTAACCCTAACCAGAACCCCTAAAGCTAACCCTGAACCCTATCCCTAACCCTAGCAGTAAACTTTAACCCTAAACCTAAGCCCAACCCTTAACCCTAATCCTATCCTTTTACCCTAAAACTAACCCCTAAACCTAACCCCTATACCTCACCCTAACTCTAACCCCAATCCTAATTCTAACCATACCCCTTCATAAAACACTAACTCCTAACCGCTAACCCTAACACTAACCAAAAACCCTAATCACTAATCCCTAACCCTAACGCTTAACCTTTACCCTAACCGTTATCCCTCACTCTACGTTTTAACAGTGACCCTAACCTTAACCTTTAACTCTAAGCCTAACCCTTAACCCTACAGTAAGGAAGACCCTTAATGCTAATGGGATCCCTTATCCCTAACCCTAACACTACAGCTAAAAATAACCCAAACCTTGGATCCTTAAACCTAACCCTTAACACTTACTTTAACCCCAAACCCTAACCCTAATCCTAAGCATTAAACCTAACCCTATCTCTTAACCCTAACGCTAGCCCTTACCCTAACGCCTAGATCTAACCCTAAATCTAACCTACCGCCTAATCCTAACCTTAAGCCCTAATGCTAACACTCACCCTGAACCCTAAACCTACCCGTAACCCTTAACACTAACCCTATCCGTGAACCTAAACCCTGACCGTAACCATGACCCGCACCCAAGCATTTAACCTTAACCCTAACCCTAATCCTTAATGCTAAACTTATCACTAAACCCTAACCCTAAGCCCAACACTTAACCCTAATCCTATCCCTTAACCCTCACCCTAACCCTAATGCTAACCCCTAAACGTAACCCTAACCGTGACCAGTAAACCTAACCCTAACCTCTAACACAAACCATAGCACATAACTCTAACCCTAAAACTAACCCTAACCCTAAGCCTAACCCTAAACCCTAACTCTTAACCTTAACCCTAAGCGTTAACTCTCACGCTAACCTTTAATCCTAACCCTAATCCTAATCTTCAACCCTAAACCTAACACTTAACCCTAACCCTGTACCAAACCCTAACCCCTCATCTTAACCCTAAACGTAAACCTCAACTCTAAACCAAAGTGTAACCGTTAAACCTAAGAGTAACCTTTAACCCTAACCCTAATCCCTAACCCTAAGCCCTCACCCTAACACTAAACTTCATCCTTAACCCTAACCAGAATCCTAACCCTAAATCTAATTCTCAGACTTCTTGCTTTCTTAGAGTTTAGAAAGCCTGCAATCCTCCCTTGCCATGCGTGAAAGGAGGCTCTACCACTGTGTCCTGCATGAAACCCACGGGCCCATACCCAGAGTATGATAGAGGGGGTTCCCAGGTACAATCCCAGCCCCCTAAACTCCCCCCGCCCGCCTAATGCAGACAGGGCCCGTGCGCTAAGCATAAACAATACCTTTAAGAGATAACCCTAACCCTGAACATAACACCCAACCCTGTTCCTATTTCTCCCCTTAACACGTAAACCTCACCGTGCGACTAACTTTAACCTCTTATCCTAACGTTAATGCATAACCCATTTCCTGAGAACAACCCCTATCCCATAATTCTAACCCTATCTCCTAGTCATCACTGTGACACCTAATCCCTAACCCTAATTCTAAACCGCTAACCCTAACCGTAACCCTACCTACAACCCTAACACTGACAGTAACCCTTACTTCTAACCCCAACGCTATGCCTAACAAAAAGCCTAACCCTTGACCCTAACCCTTCACCCTAACCCCTAAGCCTTACCCTAACCCTTAACCCTAATCCTAATCCTAAACATTAAACCTAACCCTAGCTCTTAAAGCTAACCCTAAACCTTACCCTCACGACTAGACCTAACCCTGACACTAACCTAACACCTAACCCTAACCAGAACCCCTAAAGCTAACCCTGAACCCTATCCCTAACCCCAGCAGTAAATTTTAACCCTAAACCTAAGCCCAACCCGTAACCCTAATCCTATCCTTTTACCCTAAAACTAACCCCTAAACCTAACCCCTATACCTCACCCTAACTCTAACCCCAATCCTAATTCTAACCATACCCCTTCATAAAACACTAACTCCTAACCGCTAACCCTAACACTAACCAAAAACCCTAATCACTAATCCCTAACCCTAACGCTAACCTTTACCCTGACCGTTAACCCTCACCCTAAATCTTAACACTGACCCTAACCTTAACCTTTAACTCTAAGCCTAACCCTTAACCCTACAGTAAGGAAGACCCTTAATGCTAATGGGATCCCTTATCCCTAACCCTAACACTACAGCTAAAAATAACCCTAACCTTGGATCCTTAAACCTAACCCCTAACACTTACTTTAACCACAAACCCTAACCCTAATCCTAAGCATTAAACCTAACCCTATCTCTTAACCCTAACGCTAGCCCTTACCCTAACGCCTAGATCTAACCCTAAATGTAACCTACCGCCTAATCCTAACCTTAAGCCCTAATGCTAACACTAACCCTGAACCCTAAACCTACCCGTAACCCTTAACACTAACCCTATCCGTGAACCTTAACCCTGACCCTAACCATTACCAGCACCCAAGCATTTAACCCTGACCCTAACCATAATTCTTAATGCTAACCTTAACACTAAACCCTAACCCTAAGCCCAACTCTTAACCCTAATGCTATCCCTTAACCCTAACCCTAACCCTAATGCTAACCCCTAAACGTAACCCTAACCGTGACCAGTAAACGTATCCCTAACCTCTAACACAAACCATAGCACATATCTCTAAGCCTAAAACTAACCCTAACCCTAACCCTAAACCCTAACTCTTAACCTTAACCCTAAGCCTTAACTCTCACGCTAACTTTTAATCCTAACCCTAATCCTAATCTTCAACCCTAAACCTAACACTTAACCCTAACCCTGTACCAAACCCTAACCCCTCATCTTAACCCTAATCGTAAACCTCAACCCTAAACCAAAGTGTAACCGTTAAACCTAAGAGTAACCTTTAACCCTAACCCTAATCCCTAACCCTAAGCCCTCACCCTAACACTAAACTTCATCCTTAACCCTAACCAGAATCCTAACCCTGAATCTAATTCTCAGACTTCTTGATTTCTTAGAGTTTAGAAAGCCTGCAATCCTCCCATGCCATGCGTGAAAGGAGGCTCTACCACTGTGTCCTGTATGAAACCCACGGGCCCATACCCAGAGTATGATAGAGTGGGTTCCCGGGTACAATGCCAGCCCCCTAAACTCCCCCCACCCGCCTAATGCAGACAGGGCCCGTGCGCTAAGCATAAACAATACCTTTAACAGATAACCCTAACCCTGAACATAACACCCAACCCTGTTCCTATTTCTCCCCTTAACACGTAAACCTCACCGTACGCCTAACTTTATCCTCTTATCCTAACGTTAATGCATAACCCATTTCCTGAGAACAACCCCTATCCCATATTTCTAACCCTATCTCCTAGTCATCACTGTGACACCTAATCCCTAATCCTAATTCTAAACCGCTAACCCTAACCGTAACCCTACCTACATCCCTAACACTGACAGTAACCCTTACTTCTAACCCCAACGCTATGCCTAACAAAAACCCTAACCCTTGACCCTAACCCTTCACCCTAACCCCTAAGCCTTACCCTAACCCTTAACCCTAATCCTAATCCTAACCATTAAACCTAACCCTAGCTCTTAAAGCTAACCCTAAACCTTACCCTCACGACTAGACCTAACCCTGACACTAACCTAACACCTACCCCTAACCAGAACCCCTAAAGCTAACACTGAACCCTATCCCTAACCCTAGCAGTAAACTTTAAACCTAAACCTAAGCCCAACCCGTAACCCTAATCCTATCCTTTTACCCTAAAACTAACCCCTAAACCTAACCCCTATACCTCACCCTAACTCTAACCCCAATCCTAATTCTAACCATACCCCTTCATAAAACACTAACTCCTAACCGCTAACCCTAACACTAACCAAAAACCCTAATCACTAATCCCTAACCCTAACGCTTAACCTTTACCCTTACCGTTAACCCTCACCCTAAATCTTAACACTGACCCTAACCTTCACCTTTAACTCTAAGCCTAACCCTTAACCCTACAGTAAGGAAGACCCTTAATGCTAATGGGATCCCTTATCCCTAACCCTAACTCTACAGCTAAAAATAACCCTAACCTTGGATCCTTAAACCTAACCCCTAACACTTACTTTAACCCCAAACCCTAACCCTAATCCTAAGCATTAAACCTAACCCTATCTCTTAACCCTAACGCTAGCCCTTACCCTAATGCCTAGGTCTAACCCTAAATCTAACCTACCGCCTAATCCTAACCTTAAGCCCTAATGCTAACACTAACCCTGAACCCTACACCTACCCGTAACCCTTAACACTAACCCTATCCGTGAACCTTAACCGTGACCCTAACCATTACCGCACCCAAGCATTTAACCCTGACTCTAACCCTAATCCTTAATGAGAAACCTAACACTAAACCCTAACCCTAAGCCCAACACTTAACCCTAATCCTATCCCTTAACCCTAACCCTAACCCTAATGCTACCCCCTAAACGTAACCCTAACCGTGACCAGTAAACCTAACCCTAACCTCTAACACAAACCATAGCACAAAACTCTAACCCTAAAACTAACCCTAACCCTAACCCTAACCCTAAACCCTAAATCTTAACCTTAACCCTAAGCGTTAACTCTCACGCTAACCTTTAATCCTAACCCTAATCCTAATCTTCAACCCTAAACCTAACACTTAACCCTAACCCTGTACCAAACCCTAACCCCTCATCTTAACCCTAACCGTTATCCTCAACCCTAAACCAAAGTGTAACCGTTAAACCTAAGAGTAACCTTTAACCCTAACCCTAATCCCTAACCCTAAGCCCTCACCCTAACACTAAACTTCATCCTTAACCCTAACCAGAATCCTAACCCTAAATCTAAGTCTCAGACTTCTTGCTTTCTTAGAGTTTAGAAAGCCTGCAATCCTCCCATGCCATGCGTGAAAGGAGGCTCTACCACTGTGTCCTGCATGAAACCCACGGGCCCATACCCAGAGTATGATAGAGTGGGTTCCCGGGTACAATCCCAGCCCCCTAAACTCCCCCCGCCCGCCTAATGCAGACAGGGCCGGTGCGCTAAGCATAAACAATACCTTTAACAGATAACCCTAACCCTGAATATAACACCCAACCCTGTTCCTATTTCTCCCCTTAACACGTAAACCTCACCGTGCGCCCAACTTTAACCTCTTATCCTAACGTTAATGCATAACCCATTTCCTGAGAACAACCCCTATCCCATAATTCTAACCCTATCTCCTAGTCATCACTGTGACACCTAATCCCTAACCCTAATTCTAAACCGCTAACCCTAACCGTAACCCTACCTACAACCCTAACACTGACAGTAACCCTTACTTCTAACCCCAACGCTATGCCTAACAAAAACCCTAACCCTTGACCCTAACCCTTCACCCTAACCCCTAAGCCTTACCCTAACCCTTAACCTGAATCCTAATCCTAACCATTAAACTTAACCCTAGCTCTTAAAGCTAACCCTAAACCTTACCCTCACGACTAGACCTAACCCTGACACTAACCTAACACCTAACCCTAACCAGAACCCCTAAAGCTAACCCTGAACCCTATCCCTAACCCTAGCAGTAAACTTTAACCCTAAACCTAAGCCCAACCCGTAACCCTAATCCTATCCTTTTACCCTAAAACTAACCCCTAAACCTAACCACTATACCTCATCCTAACTCTAAACCCAATCCTAATTCTAACCATACCCCTTCATAAAACACTAACTCCTAACCGCTAACCCTAACACTAACCAAAAACCCTAATCACTAATCCCTAACCCTAACGCTTAACCTTTACCCTAACCGTTAACCCTCACCCTAAATCTTAACACTGACCCTAACCTTAACCTTTAACTCTAAGCCTAACCCTTAACCCTACAGTAAGGAAGACCCTTAATGCTAGTGGGATCCCTTATCCCAAACCCTAACACGACAGCTAAAAATAACCCTAACCTTGGATCCTTAAACCTAACCCCTAACACTTACTTTAACCCCAAACCCTAACCCTAATCCTAAGCATTAAACCTAACCCTATCTCTTAACCCTAACGCTAGCCCTTACCCTAACGCCTAGATCTAACCCTAAATCTAACCTACCGCCTAATCCTAACCTTAAGCCCTAATGCTAACTCTAACCCTGTACCCTAAACCTTCCCGTAACCTTAACACTAACCCTATCCGTGAACCTAAACCCTGACCCTAACCATTACCCGCACCCAAACATTTAACCCTGACCGTAACCCTAATCCTTAATGCTAAACCTAACACTAAACTCTAACCCTAAGCCCAACACTTATCCCTAATCCTATCCCTTAACCCTAACCCTAAGCCTAATGCTACCCCCTAAACGTAACCCTAACCGTGACCAGTAAACCTAACCCTAACCTCTAACACAAACCATAGCACATAACTCTAACCCTAAAACTAACCCTAACCCTAACCCTAACCCTAACCCTAAACCCTAACTCTTAACCTTAACCCTAAGCGTTAACTCTCACGCTAACCTTTAATCCTAACCCTAATCCTAATCTTCAACCCTAAACCTAACACTTAACCCTAACCCTGTACCAAACCCTAACCCCTCATCTTAAACCTAAACGTAAACCTCAACCCTAAACCAAAGTGTAACCGTTAAACCTAAGAGTAACCTTTAACCCTAACCCTAATCCCTAACCCTAAGCCCTCACCCTAACACTAAACTTCATCCTTAACCCTAACCAGAATCCTAACCCTAAATCTAATTCTCAGACTTCTTGCTTTCTTAGAGTTTAGAAAGCCTGCAATCCTCCCATGCCATGCGTGAAAGGAGGCTCTACCACTGTGTCCTGCATGAAACCCACGGGCCCATACCAGAGTATGATAGAGTGGGTTCCCGGGTACAATCCCAGCCCCTTAAACTCCCCCCGCCCGCCTAATGCAGACAGGGCCCGTGCGCTAAGCATAAACAATACTTTTAACAGATAACACTAACCCTGAACATAACACCCAACCCTGTTCCTATTTCTCCCCTTAACACGTAAACCTCACCATGCGCCTAACTTTAACCTCTTATCCTAACGTTAATGCATAACCCATTTCCTGAAAACATCCCGTATCCCTTATTCTAACCCTATCTCCTAGTCATCACTGTGACACCTAATCCCTAACCCTAATTCTAAACCGCTAACCCTAACCGTAACCCTACCTACAACCCTAACACTGACAGTAACCCTTACTTCTAACCCCAACGCTATGCCTAACAAAAACCCTAACCCTTGACCCTAACCCTTCACCCTAACCCCTAAGCCTTACCCTAACCCTTAACCCTAATCCTAATCCTAACCATTAAACCTAACCCTAGCTCTTAAAGCTAACCCTAAACCTTATCCTCACGACTAGACCTAACCCTGACACTAACCTATCACCTAACCCTAACCAGAACCCCTAAAGCTAACCCTGAACCCTATCTCTAACCCTAGCAGTAAACTTTAACCCTAAACCTAAGTCCAACCCGTAACCCTAATCCTATCCTTTTACCCTAAAACTAACCCCTAAACCTAACCCCTATACCTCACCCTAACTCTAACCCCAATCCTAATTCTAACCATACCCCTTCATAAAACAGTAACTCCTAACCGCTAACCCTAACACTAACCAAAAACCCTAATCACTAATCCCTAACCCTAACGCTTAACCTTTACCCTAACCGTTAACCCTCACCCTAAATCTTAACACTGACCCTAATCTTAACCTTTAACTCTAAGCCTAACCCTTAACCCTACAGTAAGGAAGACCTTTAATGCTAATGGGATCCCTTATCCCTAACCCTAACACGACAGCTAAAAATAACCCTAACCTTGGATCCTTAAACCTAACCCCTAACACTTTCTTTAACTCCAAACCCTAACCCTAATCCTAAGCATTAAACCTAACCGTATCTTTTAACCCTAACGCTAGCCCTTACCCTAACGCCTAGATCTAACCCTAAATCTAACCTACCGCCTAATCCTAACCTTAAGCCCTAATACTAACACTAACCCTGAACCCTAAACCTACCCGTAACCCTTAACACTAACCCTATCCGTGAACCTTCACCCTGACCCTAACCATTACCCGCACTCAAGCATTTAACCCTGACCCTAACCCTAATCCTTAATGCTAACCCTAACACTAAACCCTAACCCTAAGCACAACACTTAACCCTAATCCTATCCCTTAACCCTAAACCTAATCCTAACCCTAATGCTACCCCCTAAACGTAACCCTAACCGTGACCAGTAAACGTAACCCTAACCTCTAACACAAACCATAGCACATATCTCTAACCCTAAAACTAACCCTAACCCTAACCCTAAACCCTAACTCTTAACCTTAACCCTAAGCCTTAACTCTCACGCTAACCTTTAATCCTAACCCTAATCCTAATCTTCAACCCTAAACCTAACACTTAACCCTAACCCTGTACCAAACCCTAACCCCTCATCTTAACCCTAACCGTAAACGTCAACCCTAAACCAAAGTGTAACCGTTAAACCTAAGAGTAACCTTTAACCCTAACCCTAATCCCTAACCCTAAGCCCTCACCCTAACACTAAACTTCATCCTTAACCCTAACCAGAATCCTAACCCTAAATCTAATTCTCGGACTTCTTGCTTTCTTAGAGTTTAGAAAGCCTGTAATCCTCCCATGCCATGCGTGAAAGGAGGCTCTAACACTGTGTCCTGCATGAAACCCACGGGCCCATACCAGAGTATGATAGAGTGGGTTCCCGGGTACAATCCCAGCCCCCTAAACTCCCCCCGCCCGCCTAATGCAGACAGGGCCCGTGCGCTAAGCATAAACAATACCTTTAACAGATAACCCTAACCCTGAACATAACACCCAACCCTGTTCCTATTTCTCCCCTTAACACGTAAACCTCACCGTGCGCCTAACTTTAACCTCTTATCCTAACGTTAATGCATAACCCATTTCCTGAGAACAACCCCTATCCCTTATTCTAACCCTATCTCCTAGTCATCACTGTGACACCTAATCCCTAACCCTAATTCTAAACCGCTAACCCTAACTGTAACCCTACCTACAACCCTAACACTGACAGTAACCCTTACTTCTAACCCCAACGCTATGCCTAACCAAAACCCTAACCCTTGACCCTAACCCTTCACCCTAACCCCTAAGCCTTACCCTAACCCTTAACCCTAATCCTAATCCTAACCATTAAACCTAACCCTAGCTCTTAAAGCTAACCCTAAACCTTACCCTCACGACTAGACCTAACCCTGACACTAACCTAACACCTAACCCTAACCAGAACCCCTAAAGCTAACCCTGAACCCTATCCCTAACCCTAGCAGTAAACTTTAACCCTAAACCTAAGCCCAACCCGTAACCCTAATCCTATCCTTTTACCCTAAAGCTAACCCCTAAACCTAACCCCTATACCTCACCCTAACTCTAACCCCAATCCTAATTCTAACCATACCCCTTCATAAAACACTAACTCCTATCCGCTAACCCTAACACTAACCAAAAACCCTAATCACTAATCCCTAACCCTAATGCTTAACCTTTACCCTAACGGTTAACCCTCACCCTAAATCTTAACACTGACCCTAACCTTAACCTTTAACTCTAAGCCTAACCCTTAACCCTACAGTAAGGAAGACCCTTAATGCTAATGGGATCCCTTATCCCTAACCCTAACACTACAGCTAAAAATAACCCAAACCTTGGATCCTTAAACCTAACCCCTAACACTTAGTTTAAACCCAAACCCTTACCCTAATCCTAAGCATTAAACCTAACCCTATCTCTTAACCCTAACGCTAGCCCTTACCCTAACGCCTAGATCTAACCCTAAATCTAACCTATCGCCTAATCCTAACATTAAGCCCTAATGCTAACACTAACCCTGAACCCTAAACCTACCCGTAACTCTTAACACTAACCCTATCCGTGAACCTTAACCCTGACCCTAACCATTACCCGCACCCAAGCATTTAACCCTGATTCTAACCCTAATCCTTAATGATAAACCTAACACTAAACCCTAACCCTAAGCCCAACACTTAACCCTAATCCTATCTCTTAACCCTAACCCTAAACCTAACCCTAATGCTAACCCCTAAACGTAACCCTAACCGTGACCAGTAAACCTAACCCTAACCTCTAACACAAACCATAGCACATAACTCTAACCCTAAAACTAACCCTAACCCTAACCCTAAACCCTAACTCTTAACCTTAACCCTAAGTTAACTCACGCTAACCTTTAATCCGAACCCTAATCCTAATCTTCAACCCTAAACCTAACACTTAACCCTAACCCTGTACCAAACCCTAACCCCTAATCTTAACCCTAAACCTAAACCTCAACCCTAAACCAAAGTGTAACCGTTAAACCTAAGAGTAACCTTTAACCATAACCCTAATCCCTAACCCTAAGCCCTCACCCTAACACTAAACTTCATCCTTAACCCTAACCATAATCCTAACCCTAAATCTAATTCTCAGACTTCTTGCTTTCTTAGAGTTTAGAAAGCCTGCAATCCTCCCATGCCATGCGTGAGAGGAGGCTCTACCATTGTGTCCTGCATGAAACCCACGGGCCCATACCCAGAGTATGATAGAGTGGGTTCCCGGGTACAATCCCAGCCCCCTAAACTCCCCCCGCCCGCCTAATGCAGACAGGGCCCGTGCGCTAAGCATAAACAATACCTTTAACAGATAACCCTAACCCTGAACATAACACCCAACCCTGTTCCTATTTCTCCCCTTAACACGTAAACCTCACCGTGCGCCTAACTTTAACCTCTTATCCTAACGTTAATGCATAACCCATTTCCTGAGAACAACCCCTATCCCATAATTCTAACCCTATCTCCTAGTCATCACTGTGACACCTAATCCCTAATCCTAATTCTAAACCGCTAACCCTAACCGTAACCCTACCTACAACCCTAACACTGACAGTAACCCTTACTTCTAACCCCAACGCTATGCCTAACAAAATCCCTAACCCTTGACCCTAACCCTTAACCCTAACCCCTAAGCCTTACCCTAACCCTTAACCCTAATCCTAATCCTTACCATTAAACCTAACCCTAGCTCTTAAAGCTAACCCTAAACCTTATCCTCACGACTAGACCTAACCCTGACACTAACCTAACACCTAACCCTAACCAGAACCCCTAAAGCTAACCCTGAACCCTATCCCTAACGCTAGCAGTAAACTTTAACCCTAAACCTAAGCCCAACCCGTAACCCTAATCCTATCCTTTTACCCTAAAACTAACCCCTAAACCTAACCCCTATACCTCACCCTAACTCTAACCCCAATCCTAATTCTAACCATACCCCTTCATAAAACACTAACTCCTATCCGCTAACCCTAACACTAACCAAAAACCCTAATCACTAATCCCTAACCCTAACGCTTAACCTTTACCCTAACCGTTAACCCTCACCCTAAATCTTAACACTGACCCTAACCTTAACCTTTAACTCTAAGCCTAACCCTTAACCCTACAGTAAGGAAGACCCTTAATGCTAATGGGATCCCTTATCCCTAACCCTAACACTACCGCTAAAAATAACCCAAACCTTGGATCCTTAAACCTAACCCCTAACACTTACTTTAAACCCAAACCCTTACCCTAATCCTAAGCATTAAACCTAACCCTATCTCTTAACCCTAACGCTAGCCCTTACCCTAACGCCCAGATCTAACCCTAAATCTAACCTATCGCCTAATCCTAACATTAAGCCCTAATGCTAACACTAACCCTGAACCCTAAACCTACCCGTAACTCTTAACACTAACCCTATCCGTGAACCTTAACCCTGACCCTAACCATTACCCGCACCCAAGCATTTAACCCTGATTCTAACCCTAATCCTTAATGATAAACCTAACACTAAACCCTAACCCTAAGCCCAACACTTAACCCTAATCCTATCCCTTAACCCTAACCCTAAACCTAACCCTAATGCTAACCCCTAAACGTAACCCTAACCGTGACCAGTAAACCTAACCCCAACCTCTAACACAAACCATAGCACATAACTCTAACCCTAAAACTAACCCTAACCCTAACCCTAAACCCTAACTCTTAACCTTAACCCTAAGTTAACTCACGCTAACCTTTAATCCGAACCCTAATCCTAATCTTCAACCCTAAACCTAACACTTAACCCTAACCCTGTACCAAACCCTAACCCCTCATCTTAACCCTAAACGTAAACCTCAACCCTAAACCAAAGTGTAACCGTTAAACCTAAGAGTAACCTTTAACCATAACCCTAATCCCTAACCCTAAGCCCTCACCCTAACACTAAACTTCATCCTTAACCCTAACCAGAATCCTAACCCTAAATCTAATTCTCAGACTTCTTGCTTTCTTAGAGTTTAGAAAGCCTGCAATCCTCCCATGCCATGCGTGAAAGGAGGCTCTACCACTGTGTCCTGCATGAAACCCACGGGCCCATACCCAGAGTATGATAGAGTGGGTTCCCGGGTACAATCCCAGCCCCCTAAACTCCCCCCGCCCGCCTAATGCAGACAGGGCCCGTGCGCTAAGCATAAACAATACCTTTAACAGATAACCCTAACCCTGAACATAACACCCAACCCTGTTCCTATTTCTCCCCTTAACACGTAAACCTCACCGTGCGCCTAACTTTAACCTCTTATCCTAACGTTAATGCATAACCCATTTCCTGAGAACAACCCCTATCCCATAATTCTAACCCTATCTCCTAGTCATCACTGTGACACCTAATCCCTAATCCTAATTCTAAACCGCTAACCCTAACCGTAACCCTACCTACAACCCTAACACTGACAGTAACCCTTACTTCCAACCCCAACGCTATGCCTAACAAAATCCCTAACCCTTGACCCTAACCCTTCACCCTAACCCCTAAGCCTTACCCTAACCCTTAACCCTAATCCTAACCATTAAACCTAACCCTAGCTCTTAAAGCTAACCCTAAACCTTACCCTCACGACTAGACCTAACCCTGACACTAACCTAACACCTAACCCAAACCAGAACCCCTAAAGCTAACCCTGAACCCTATCCCTAACCCTAGCAGTAAACTTTAACCCTAAACCTCAGCCCAACCCGTAACCCTAATCCTATCCTTTTACCCTAAAACTAACCCCTAAACCTAACCCCTGTCCTCACCCTAAATCTAACCCCAATCCTAATTCTAACCATACCCCTTCATAAAACACTAACTCCTAACCGCTAACCCTAACACTAACCAAAAGCCCTAATCACTAATCCCTAACCCTAACTCTTAACCTTTACCCTAACCGTTAACCCTGACCCTAAATCTTAACCCTGACCCTAACCTTAACCTTTAACTCTAAGGCTAACCCTTAACCCTAGAGTAAGGAAGACCCTTAATGCTAATGGGATCCCTTATCCCTAACCCTAACACTACAGCTAAAAATAACCCTAACCTTGGATCCTTAAACCTAACCCCTAACACTTACTTTAACCCCAAACCCCAACCCTAATCCTAAGCATTAAACCTAACCCTATCTCTTAACCCTAACGCTAGCCCTTACCCTAACGCCTAGATCTAACCCTAAATCTAACCTACCGCCTAATCCTAACCTTAAGCCCTAATGCTAACACTAACCCTGAACCCTAAACCTACCCGTAACCCTTAAATCTAACCCTATCCGTGAACATTAACCCTGACCCTAACCATTACCCGCACCCAAGCATTTAACCCTGATTCTAACCCTAATCCTTAATGATAAACCTAACACTAAACCCTAACCCTAAGCCCAACACTTAACCCTAATCCTATCCCTTAACCCTAACCCTAACCCTAATGCTACCCCCTAAACGTAACCCTAACCGTGACCAGTAAACTTAACCCTAACCTCTAACACAAACCATAGCACATAACTCTAACCCTAAAACTAACCCTAACCCTAACCCTAAACCCTAACTCTTAACCTTAACCCTAAGCGTTAACTCTCACGCTAACCTTTAATCCTAACCCTAATCCTAATCTTCAACCCTAAACCTAACACTTAACCCTAACCCTGTACCAAACACTAACCCCTCATCTTAACCCTAACCGTAAACCTCAACCCTAAACCAAAGTGTAACCGTTAAACCTAAGAGTAACCTTTAACCCTAACCCTAATCCCTAACCCTAAGCCCTCACACTAACACTAAACTTCATCCTTAACCCTAACCATAATCCTAAACCTAAATCTAATTCTCAGACTTCTTGCTTTCTTAGAGTTTAGAAAGCCTGCAATCCTCCCATGCCATGCGTGAAAGGAGGCTCTACCACTGTGTCCTGCATGAAACCCACGGGCCCATACCCAGAGTATGATAGAGTGGGTTCCGGGTACAATCCCCGCCTCCTAAACTCCCCCCGCCCGCCTAATGCAGACAGGGCCCGTGCGCTAAGCATAAACAATACCTTTAACAGATAACCCTAACCCTGAACATAACACCCAACCCTGTTCCTATTTCTCCCCTTAACACGTAAACCTCACCGTGCACCTAACTTTAACCTCTTATCCTAACGTTAATGCATAACCCATTTCCTGAGAACAACCCCTATCCCATAATTCTAACCCTATCTCCTAGTCATCACTGTGACACCTAATCCCTAACCCTAATTCTAAACCGCTAACCCTAACCGTAACCCTACCTACAACCCTAACACTGACAGTAAGCCTTACTTCTAACCCCAACGCTATGCCTAACAAAAACCCTAACCCTTGACCCTAACCCTTCACCCTAACCCCTAAGCCTTACCCTAACCCTTAACCCTAATCCGAATCCTAACCATTAAACCTAACCCTAGCTCTTAAAGCTAACCCTAAACCTTACCCGCACGACTAGACCTAACCCTGACACTAACCTAACACCTAACCCTAACCAGAACCCCTAAAACTAACCCTGAACCCTATCCCTAACCCTAGCAGTAAACTTTAACCGTAAACCTAAGCCCAACCCGTAACCCTAATCCTATCCTTTTACCCTAAAACTAACCCCTAAACCTAACTCCTATACCTCACCCTAACTCTAACCCCAATCCTAATTCTAACCATACCCCTTCATAAAACACTAACTTCTAACCGCTAACCCTAACACTTACCAAAAACCCTAATCACTAATCCCTAACCCTAACGCTTAACCTTTACCCTGACCGTTAACCCTCACCCTAAATCTTAACACTGACCCTAACCTTAACCTTTAACTCTAAGCCTAACTCTTAACCCTACAGTAAGGAAGACCCTTAATGCTAATGGGATCCCTTATCCCTAACCCTAACACTACAGCTAACAATAACCCTAACCTTGGATCCTTAAACCTAACCCCTAACACTTACTTTAACCCCAAACCCTAACCCTAATCCTAAGCATTCAACCTAACCCTATCTCTTAACCCTAACGCTAGCCCTTACCCTAACGCCTAGATCTAACCCTAAATCTAACCTACCGCCTAATCCTAAACTTAAGCCCTAATGCTAACACTAACCCTGAACCCTAAACCTACCCGTAACCCTTAACACTAACCCTATCCGTGAACCTTAACCCTGACCCTAACCATTACCCGCACCCAAGCATTTAACCCTGACCCTAACCCTAATCCTTAATGCTAACCCTAACACTAAACCCTTACCCTAAGCCCAACACTTATCTCTAATCCTATCCCTTAACCCTAACCCTAACCCTAATGCAACCCCCTAAACGTAACCCTAAACGTGACCAGTAAACCTAACCCTAACCTCTAACAGAAACCATAGCACATAACTCTAACCGTAAAACTAACCCTAACCCTAACCCTAACCCTAAACCCTAACTCTTAAACTTAACCCTAAGCATTAACTCTCACGCTAACCTTTAATCCTAACCCTAATCCTAATCTTCAACCCTAAACCTAACACTTAACCCTAACCCTGTACCAAACACTATCCCCTCATCTTAACCCTAACCGTAAACCTCAACCCTAAACCAAAGTGTAACCATTAAACCTAAGAGTAACCTTTAACCCTAACCCTAATCCCTAACCCTAAGCCCTCACCCTAACACTAAACTTCATCCTTAACCCTAACCAGAATCCTAACCCTAAATCTAATTCTCAGACTTCTTGCTTTCTTAGAGTTTAGAAAGCCTGCAATCCTCCCATGCCATGCGTGAAAGGAGGCTCTACCACTGTGTCCTGCATGAAACCCACAGGCCCATACCCAGAGTATGATAGAGAGCATTCCCGGGTACAATCCCAGCCCCCTAAACTCCCCCCGCCCGCCTAATGCAGACAGGGCCCGTGCGCTAAGCATAAACAATACCTTTAACAGATAACCCTAACCCTGAACATAACAACCAACCCTGTTCCTATTTCTCCCCTTAACACGTAAACCTCACCGTGCGCCTAACTTTAACCTCTTATCCTAACGTTAATGCATAACCCATTTCCTGAGAACAACCCCTATCCCATAATTCTAACCCTATCTCCTAGTCATCACTGTGACACCTAATCCCTAACCCTAATTCTAAACCGCTAACCCTGGCCGGGCGCAGTGACTCACGCCTGTAATCCTAGCACTCTGGGAGGCCGAGGCGGGTGGATTGCTCAAGGTCAGGAGTTCGAGATCAGCCTTAGCGAGACCCCGTCTCTACTAAAAATAGAAAGACATTATATGGACAACTAAAAATCTATATATAAAAAAAAAAATTAGCCGGTCATAGTGGCGCATGCCTGTAGTCCCAGCTACTGGGGAGGCTGAGGCAGTAGGATCGCTTAAGCCGAGGAGTCTGAGGTTGCTGTGAGCTAAGCTGACGCCACGGCACTCACTCTAGCCTGGGCAACAAAGTGAGACTCTGTCTCAACAAAAAAAAATTAAATAAATAAATAAATATATAAACCGCTAACCCTAACCGTAACCCTACCTACAACCCTAACACTGACAGTAACCCTTACTTCTAAACCCAACGATATGCCTAACAAAAACCCTAACCCTTCACCCTAACCCCTAAGCCTTACCCTAACCCTTAACCCTAATCCTAATCCTAACCATTAAACCTAACCCTAGCTCTTAAAGCTAACCCTAAACCTTACCCTCACGACTAGACCTAACCCTGACACTAACCTAACACCTAACCCTAACCAAAAACCCTAAAGCTAACCCTGAACCCTATCCCTAACACAAGCAATAAACTTTAACCCTAAACCTAAGCCCAACCCGTAACCCTAATCCTATCCTTTTACCCTAAATCTAACCCCTAAACCTAACCCCTATACCTCACCCTAACTCTAACCCTAAACCTAATTCTAACCATACCCCTTCATAAAACACTAACTCCTAACCGCTAACCCTAACACTAACCAAAAACCCTAATCACTAATCCCTAACCCTAACGCTTAACCTTTACCCTAACCGTTAACCCTCACCCTAAATCTTAACACTGACCGTAACCTTAACCTTTACAATACCTTCAGCAGATAACCCTAACCCTGAACATAACATCCAACCCTGTTCCTATTTCTCCCCTTAACACGTAAACCCCACCGTGCGCCTAACTTTAACCTCTTATCCTAACGTTAATGCATAACTCATTTCCTGAGAACAACCCCTATCCCATAATTCTAACCCTATCTCCTAGTCATCACTGTGACACCTAATCCCTAACCCTAATTCTAAACCGATAACCCTAACCGTAACCCTACCTACAACCCTAACACTGACAGTAACCCTTACTTCTAACCCCAACGCTATGCCTAACAAAAACCCTAACCCTTGACCCTAACCCTTCACCCTAACCCCTAAGCCTTACCCTAACAATTAACCCTAATCCTAATCCTAACCATTAAACCTAACCCTAGCTCTTAAAGCTAACCCTAAACCTTACCCTCATGACTAGACCTAACCCTGACACTAACCTAACACCTAACCCTAACCAGAACCCCTAAAGCTAACCCTGAACCCTATCCCTAACCCCAGCAGTAACATTTAACCCTAAACCTAAGCCCAACCCGTAACCCTAATCCTATCCTTTTACCCTAAAACTAACCCCTAAACCTAACCCCTATACCTCACCCTAACTCTAACCTCAATCCTAATTCTAACCATACCCCTTCATAAAACACTAACTGCTAACCGCTAACCCTAACACTAACCAAAAACCCTAATCACTAATCCCTAACCCTAACGCTTAACCTTTACCCTGACCGTTAACCTTCACCCTAAATCTTAACACTGACCCTAACCTTAACCTTTAACTCTAAGCCTAACTCTTAACCCTACAGTAAGGAAGACCCTTAATGCTTATGGAAACCCTTATCCTTAACCCTAACACTACAGCTAAAAATAACCCTAACCTTGGATCCTTAAACCTAACCCCTAACACTTACTTTAACCCCAAACCCTAACCCTAATCCTAAGCATTAAACCTAACCCTATCTCCTAACCCTAACGCTAGCCCTTACCCTAACACCTAGATCTAACCCTAAATCTAACCTACCGCCTAATCCTAACCTTAAGCCCTAATGCTAACACTAACCCTGAACCCTAAACCTACCCGTAACCCTTAACACTAACCCTATCCGTGAACCTTAACCCTGACCCTACCAATTACCCGCACCCAAGCATTTAACCCTGATTCTAACCCTAATCCTTAATGATAAACCTAACACTAAACCCTAACCCTAAGCCCAACACTTAACCCTAATCCTATCCCTTAACCCTAACCCTACCCCTAATGCTACCCCCTAAACGTAACCCTAACCGCGACCAGTAAACCTAAACCTAACGTATAACACAAACCATAGCACATAACTCTAACCCTAAAACTAACCCTAACCCTAAACCTAACCCTAAACCCTAACTCTTAACCTTAACCCTAAGCGTTAACTCTCACGCTAACCTTTAATCCTAACCCTGATCCTAATCTTCAACCCTAAACCCAACACTTAACCCTAACCCTGTACCAAATCCTAACCCCTGATCCTAACCCTAACGGTAAACCTCAACCCTAAACCAAAGTGTAACCGGTAAACCTAAGAGTAACCTTTAACCCTAACCCTAATCCCTAACCCTAAGCCCTCACCCTAACACTAAACTTCATCCTTAACCCTAACCAGAATCCTAACCCTAAATCTAATTCTCAGACTTCTTTCTTGCTTAGGGTTCAGAAAGCCTTCAATCCTCCCATGTCATGCGTGAAAGGAGGCTCTACCGCTGTGTCCTGCATGAAACCCACAGGCCCATACACAGAGTATGATAGAGTGGGTTCCTGGGTACAATCCCAGCCCCCTAAACTCCCCCCGCCCGCCTAATGCAGACAGGGCCCGTGCGCTAAGCATAAACAATTCCTTTAACAGATAACCCTAACCCTGAACATAACAACCAACCCTGTTCCTATTTCTCCCCGTAACACGTAAACCTCACCGTGCGCCTAACTTTAACCTCTTATCCTAACGTTAATGCATAACCCATTTCCTGAGAACAACCCCTATCCCATAATTCTAACCCTATCTCCTAGTCATCACTGTGACACCTAATCCCTAACCCTAATTCTAAACCGCTAACCCTGGCCGGGCGCGGTGGCTCACGCCTGTAATCCTAGCACTCTGGGAGGCCGAGGCGGGTGGATTGCTCAAGGTCAGGAGTTCGAGATCAGCCTGAGCGAGACCCCGTCTCTACTAAAAATAGAAAGACATTATATGGACAACTAAAAATCTATATAGAAAAAAAAAAAATTAGCCGGTCATAGTGGCGCATGCCTGTAGTCCCAGCTACTGGGGCGGCTGAGGCAGTAGGATCGTTTAAGCCGAGGAGTCTGAGGTTGCTGTGAGCTAAGCTGACGCCACGGCACTCACTCTAGCCTCGGCAACAAAGTGAGACTCTGTCTCAACAAAAAAAAATTAAATAAATAAATAAATATATAAACCGCTAACCCTAACCGTAACCCTACCTACAACCCTAACACTGACAGTAAACCTTACTTCTAACCCCAACGCTATGCCTAACAAAAACCCTAACCCTTGACCCTAACCCTTCACCCTAACCCCTAAGCCTTACCCTAACCCTTAAACCTAATCCTAATCCTAACCATTAAACCTAACCCTAGCTCTTAAAGCTAACCCTAAACCTTACCCTCACGACTAGACCTAACCCTGACACTAACCTAACACCTAACCCTAACCAGAACCCCTAAAGCTAACCCTGAACCCTATCCCTAACCCTAGCAGTAACCTTTAACCCTAAACCTAAGCCCAACCCGTAACCCTAATCCTATCCTTTTACCCTAAAACTAACCCCTAAACCTAACCCCTATACCTCACCCTAACTCTAACCCCAATCCTAATTCTAACCATACCCCTTCATAAAACACTAACTCCTAACCGCTAACCCTAACACTAACCAAAAACCCTAATCACTAATCCCTAACCCTAACGCTTAACCTTTACCCTAACCGTTAACCCTCACCCTAAATCTTAACACTGACCCTAACCTTAACCTTTAACTCTAAGCCTAACACTTAACCCTACAGTAAGGAAGACCCTTAATGCTTATGGGAACCCTTATCCCTAACCCTAACACTACAGCTAAAAATAACCCTAACCTTGGATCCTTAAACCTAACCCCTAACACTTACTTTAACCCCAAACCCTAACCCTAATCCTAAGCATTAAACCTAAACCTATCTCCTAACCCTAACGCTAGCCCTTACCCTAACACCTAGATCTAACACTAAATCTAACCTACCGCCTAATCCTAACCTTAAGCCCTAATGCTAACACTAACCCTAAACCCTAAACCTACCCGTAACCCTTAACAATAACCCTATCCCTGAACCTTAACCCTGACCCTAACCATTACCGCACCCAAGCATTTAACCCTGATTCTAACCCTAATCCTTAATGATAAACCTAACACTAAACCCTAACCCTAAGCCCAACACTTATCCCTAATCCTATCCCTTAACCCTAACCCTAACCCTAATGCTACCCCCTAAACGTAACCCTAACCGTGACCAGTAAACCTAACCCTAACCTCTAACACAAACCATAGCACATAACTCTAACCCTAAAACTAACCCTAACCCTAAACCTAACCCTAAACCCTAACTCTTAACCTTAACCCTAAGCGTTAACTCTCACGCTAACCTTTAATCCTAACCCTAATCCTAATCTTCAACCCTAAACCTAACACTTACCCCTAACCCTGTACCAAACCCTAACCCCTCATCTTAACCCTAACCGTAAATCTCAACCCTTAACCAAAGTGTAACCGTTAAACCTAAGAGTAACCTTTAACCCTAACCCTAATCCCTAACCCTAAGCCCTCACCCTAACACTAAACTTCATCCTTAACCCTAACCATCATCCTAATCCTAAATCTAATTCTCAGACTTCTTGCTTTCTTAGAGTTTAGAAAACCTGCAATCCTCCCATGCCATGCGTGAAAGGAGGCTCTACCACTGTGTCCTGCATGAAACCCACGGGCCCATAAACAGAGTATGATAGAGTGGGTTCCCAGGTACAATCCCAGCCCCCTAAACTCCCCCCGCCCGCCTAATGCAGACAGGGCCCGTGCGCTAAGCATAAACAATACCTTTAACAGATAACACTAACCCTGAACATAACACCCAACCCTGTTCCTATTTCTCCCCTTAACACGTAAACCTCACCGTGCGCCTAACTTTAACCTCTTATCCTAACGTTAATGCATAACCCATTTCCTGAGAACAACCCCATCCCATAATTCTAACCCTATCTCCTAGTCATCACTGTGACACCTAATCCCTAACCCTAATTCTAAACCGATAACCCTAACCGTAACCCTACCTACAACCCTAACACTGACAGTAACCCTTTCTTCTAACCCCAACGCTATGCCTAACAAAATCCCTAACCCTTCAACCTAACCCTTCACCCTAACCCCTAAGCCTTACCCTAACCCTTAACCCTAATCCTAATCCTAACCATTAAACCTAACCCTAGCTCTTAAAGCTAACCCTAAACCTTACCCTCACGACTAGACCTAACCCTGACACTAACCTAACACCTAACCCTAACCAGAACCCCTAAAGCTAACCCTGAACCCTATCCCTAACGCCAGCAGTAAACTTTAACCCTAAACCTAAGCCCAACCCGTAACCCTAATCCTATCTTTTTACCCTAAAACTAACCCCGAAACCTAACCCCTATACCTCACCCTAACTCTAACCCCAATCCTAATTCTAACCATACCCCTTCATAAAACACTAACTCCTAACCGCTAACCCTAACACTAACCAAAATCCCTAATCACTAATCCCTAACCCTAACGCTTAACCTTTACCCTGACCGTTAACCCTCACCCTAAATCTTAACACTGACCCTAACCTTAACCTTTAACTCTAAGCCTAACCCTTAACCCTACAGTAAGGAAGACCCTTAATGCTAATGGGATCCCTTATCCCTAACCCTAACACTACAGCTAAAAATAACCCTATCCTTGGATCCTTAAACCTAACCCCTAACACTTACTTTAACCCCAAACCCTAACCCTAATCCTAAGCATTAAACCTAACCCTATCTCTTAACCCTAACGCTAGCCCTTACCCTAACGCCTAGATCTAACCCTAAATATAACCCACCGCCTAATCCTAACCTTAAGCCCTAATGCTAACACTAACCCTGAACCCTAAACCTACATGTAACTCTTAACACTAACCCTATCCGTGAATCTTAACCCTGACCCTAACCATTACCCGCACCCAAGCATTTAACCCTGACTCTAACCCTAATCCTTAATGCTAACCCTAACCCTTAACCCTAATCCTAATCCTAAACATTAAACATAACCCTAGCTCTTAAAGCTAACCCTAAACCTTACCCTCATGCCTAGACCTGACCCTGACACTAACCTAACACCTAAACCTAACCAGAACCCCTAAAGAAAACCCTGAACCCTATCCCTAACCACAGCAGTAAACTTTAACCCTAAACCTAAGCCCAACCCGTAACCCTAATCCTATCCTTTTACCCTAAAACTAACCCCTAAACCTAACCCCTATACCTCACCCTAACTCTAACCCCAATCCTAATTCTAACCATACCCCTTCATAAAACACTAACTCCTAACCGCTAACCCTAACAATAACCAAAAACCCTAGTCACTAATCCCTAACCCTAACGCTTAACCTTTACCCTAACCGTTAACTCTCCCCCTAAATCTTAACCCTGACCCTAACCTTAACCTTTAACTCTAAGCCTAACCCTTAACCCTACAGTAAGGAAGACCCTTAATGCTAATGGGATCCCTTATCCCTAACCCTAACACTACAGCTAAGAATAACCCTAACCTTGGATCCTTAAACCTAACCCCTAACACTTACTTTAACCCCAAACCCTAACCCTAATCCTAAGCATTAAACCTAACCCTATCTCTTAACCCTAACGCTAGCCCTTACCCTAACGCCTAGATCTAACCCTAAATCTAACCTACCGCCTAATCCTAACCTTAAGCCCTAATGCTAACACTAACCCTGAACCCTAAACCTACCCGTAACCCTTAACACTAACCCTATCCGTCAACCTAAACCCTGACCCTAACCATTACCCGCACCCAAGCATTTAACCCTGACCCTAACCCTAATCCTTAATGATAACCCTAACACTAAACCCTAACCCTAAGCCCAACACTTAACCCTAATCCTATCCCTTAACCCTAACCCTAGCCCTAAACCTAATGGTAACCCCTAAACGTAACCCTAACCATGACCAGTAAACCTAACCCTAACCTCTAACACAAACCATAGCACATAACTCTAACCCTAAAACTAACCCTAACCCTAACCCTAAACCCTAACTCTTAACCTTAACCCTAAGCGTTAACTCTCACGCTAACCTTTAATCCTAACCCTAATCCTAATCTTTAACCCTAAACCTAACACTTAACCCTAACCCTGTACCAAACCCTAACCCCTCATCTTAACCCTAATCGTAAACCTCAACCCTAAACCAAAGTGTAACCATTAAACCTAAGAGTAACCTTTAACCCTAACCCTACTCCCTAACCCTAAGCCCTCACCCTAACACTAAACTTCATCCTTAACCCTAACCAGAATCCTAACCCTAAATCTAATTCTCAGACTTCTGGCTTTCTTAGAGTTTAGAAAGCCTGCAATCCTCCCATGCCATGCGTGAAAGGAGGCTCTACCACTGTGTCCTGCATGAAACCGACGGGCCCATACCCAGAGTATGATAGAGTGGGTTCCCGGGTACAATCCCAGCCCCCTAAACTCCCCCCGCCCGCCTAATGCAGACAGGGCCTGTGCGCTAAGCATAAACAATACCTTTAACAGATACCCCTAACCCTGAACATAACACCCAACCCTGTTCCTATTTCTCCCCTTAACACATAAACCTCACCGTGCGCCTAACTTTAACCTCTTATCCTAACGTTAATGCATAACCCATTTCCTGAGAACAACCCCTATCCCATAATTCTAACCCTATCTCCTGGTCATCACTGTGACACCTAAACCCTAACCCTAATTCTAAACCGCTAACCCTAACCGTAACCCTACCTACAACCCTAACACTGACAGTAACCCTTACTTCTAACCCCAACGCTATGCCTAACAAAAACCCTAACCCTTGACCCTAACCCTTCACCCTAACCCCTAAGCCTTACCCTAACCCTTAACCCTAATCCTAATCCTAACCATTAAACCTAACCCTAGCTCTTAAAGCTAACCCTAAACCTTACCCTCACGACTAGACCTAACCCTGACACTAACCTGACACCTAACCCTAACCAGAACCCCTATAGCTAACCCTGAAACCTATCCCTAACCCTAGCAGTAAACTTTAACCCTAAACCTAAGCCCAACCCGTAACCCTAATCCTATCCTTTAACCTAAAACTAACCCCTAATCCTAACCCCTATACCTCACCCTAACTCTAACCCCAATCCTAATTCTAACCATACCCCTTCATAAAACACTAACTCCTAACCGCTAACCCTAACACTAACCAAAAACCCTAATCACTAATCCCTAACCCTAACGTTTAACCTTTACCCTAACCGTTAACGCTCACCCTAAATCTTAACACTGACCCTAACCTTAACCTAATCCTTAATGATAACCCTAACACTAAGCCCTAACACTAAGCCCAACACTTAACCCTAATCCTATCCCTTAACCCTAACCCTAAAACTAATGCTAACCCCTAAACGTAACCCTAACCGTGACCAGTAAACCTAACCTTAACCTCTATCAAAAACCATAGCACATAACTCTAACCCTAAAACTAACCCTAACCCTAACCCTAAACCCTAACTCTTAACATTATCTCTAAGCGTTAACTCTCACGCTAACCTTTAATCCTAACCCTAATCCTAATCTTCAACCCTAAACCTAACACTTAACCCTAACCCTGTACCAAACCGTAACCCCTCATCTTAACCCTAACCGTAAACCTCAACCCTAAACCAAAGTGTAACCGTTAAACCTAAGAGTAACCTTTAACCCTAACGCTAATCCCTAACCCTAAGCCCTCACCCTAACACTAAACTTCATCCTTAACCCTAACCAGAATCCTAACCCTAAATCTAATTCTCAGACTTCTTGCTTTCTTAGAGTTTAGAAAGCCTGCAATCCTCCCATGCCATGCGTGAAAGGAGGCTCTACCACTGTGTCCTGCGTGAAACCCACGGGCCCATACCCAGAGTATGATAGAGTGGGTTCCCGGGTACAATCCCAGCCCCCTAAACTCCCCCCACCCGCCTAATGCA